>NC_057803.1:205598819-205612710 GCF_018294505.1 Triticum aestivum | reverse complement strand
TGCGTATGGGGCAATGAGATATTCATGAACAAGTGTCAAGTGAGGAAACTAACAAACATTGTTAGGCGAAAGAAACATGTGATTGGAATTAAGCTCTTTATTTACACTTTGTCCAAGAAAATAGTGAACTTTAGGATGGGAAGTAATGCGTTTCCTTTTCCCTATGACCATAACAAGTTACTTTATCAGACCTTATTATCTGATATTTTTCTCTTTTCAGTGGTTTTCGGAGCTATTTACTGATGATTACCTTGCAAACTACCCGACCGGAGTGGAGACAACTAAGGTTAATGTATATAATTCATGCTACCATGATAATGCTCTAGATGTCTTCCTGAAGGTGCTGAAGGATGGGTGGGCAATCATCACGAGGGGTTGGACAAAAGTGGTTCGTGCCTATGGCATGCAGGAAGGCACTTTATGGGCATTCCGCTTCTTCAACACGATCGGCAGTCAAATTAATTTACACTTGTCTCGTCACCTTTACCGCCTTTAAATATTGTGGTTCATCATAGTTAATTGATGTCTAATCCTGTAATTACTGAACATATTATACTAGCAATTTTATTTATGGTTTCGTTGTTGAACCATTGTGTTGAGAATTTGAATTGCACATTTCATATTTCAAAACATCCAATTCGAATAATAAATTATAGGCAAAAATAAAAATATAGAGGAGATAATAAAATAATGTGCACACGGTTAGAAAGAAAACAGCGTGTGCGATGTAAAAAGAGAACAGACAGTCATGGAACTTTGCAAACAGTTCTGGCGGTAAAAGAGTTTGCGATGGATAGCCCAATGCTACACAGTTTTCTTCATCAAATCGTGTTTGATGTAGTTGATAAAAGCAAACAGATAACCAAGGTAGAGCGTGTTTGATAGTTACTCCTTTCACACACGAGCCTATACATAAAACTATGTGGGATGTTACATACGAACGGAAGCGTTTTCCCTAGATTGACTGTGTGGGATGTACATAAGAAAAGAAACGTATTCCTTGGATTGACTGTGTTGGATATACATAAGAAAGGAAATGTTTTTCGGGACTCATCGTGTGGGATGTAAATACTAACGGACATGATTGGGTTTCGATGCCTCGCCTGATCACACACGAACTCATTTTGCCCCAGCCTGTGTCCCAGGAGAGCCTATCCCCAACTGTTTCTAGGTCATGTGGGAAGGACCCCCCTATCGCCCACACTCACTTGGCGATGGTTCCAAATGCCGTCGCGGAATGGGGTTGAAAACCGTTTGTATAGCACCTCATTGTACCAGTGATATGATCAAATTATATTAGCATTGTTGACAGATTGCACTAGCGAAAGTATGGACCCTAGGCCTCATTTTGAAGAATTACAATACCGTTTGTGCTCACTTTTGTTACTTGCTACCTTGTTGTTTTTTATTGTTCCTATTATGAAAATTAATATCTACCATCCATATTACACTTGTATCACCATCTCTTCACCGAGCTAGTGCACCTATACAAATTACAATTGTATTTGGTGTGTTGGGGACACAAGAGACTTTTTATTATTTGGTTGTAGGGTTGCTTGAGAGAGACCATATTTATCCCACGCCTCCTACGAATTGATAAACCTTAGGCCACCCACTTGAAAGAAAATTGCTACTGTCCTACAAAACTCTACAAGAATAAAGTTGTGTAGTAGACATCAAGCTCTTTTCTGGCGCTGTTGCCGGGGAGGTGAGTGCATGAAGGTATATCTTTAGATCTTGCAATTGAATCTTTTTAGTTTCTTGTTTTATCACTAGTTTGGTTTATAAAAAGAAAACTACAAAAAAATGGAATTGAGGTTGCATCATATTATTCATCTTTATAATGTCTTTCGTGAAAATGATGGAAAGGAAAATTGTGCTCAATTGATAGAAGAAGAATTCTATAAAATGTTTGACAACGAATCTTTGAATGATGAGCATGATTGCAATGTTGTTGGTATGAACACTTTGAATATCCATGATGCTAATGATATGCAAAGCCATAATCTTGGGGATGTTATATTTGATGAAGATGATATTTTTAGTCCCCCAAGTTTTGATGAGAAATTTTATTATGATGAAAGCATGCCTCCTATTTATGATGATTATATTGATGAAAGTGGATTTGGAGAGGTCATGACTTTATTTAGTGATGAATCAACTATTTCAGAAGAGGTTTCAATTGACTATGATAAAAAAGTTGCTATCTATGATGATTATGGTGATGACATGTATGCTATATTGAATAATGATAACCATGAAGCTTGTCATCATGATTTTAATTTTCAATTTCATGATAGTTATTTGTTGAGTTTGCTCCCACTACTATTGTTGAGAATAAATTTGCTTATGTGGAGAGTAACAAAATTTCTATGCTTATGCACCATGAAAAGAATGATTTATGTGATAGTTATATTATTGAATTCATTCATGGTGCTACTAAAATTATTATGAGAGAGAAACATATGCTTTTACCTATTTCAATAATATCAAGTTTCCTCTCTTTATGTTAAAAGTTTTGAAGTTGCACTTGTTTTGCCTTCCTATGGTAGTTGATTCTGGTTCCCATAAATTGTTTTCTCACAAAATCCCTATGCATAGGAAGTGGGTTAGACTTAAATTTTCTCTTGTTATGTTTCAATTCTTTGCTTTTATGTGAGCATCATTAAAATCATCATGCCTAGCTAAAAAGGCATTAAAGAAAAGTGCTTGTCGGGAGACAACCTAACATCTAGTCCTAATGTTTTTGTGTGTTCACATTGTTAGGCTACTGTAGTACTCATGTTTTATAGCTTTTGTTTCAATAAAGTGCCAAGTAAAACCTTTGGGATAGTGTGGATGATAGTTGACTTGATTCTATGCAAAAACAGAAACTTTTGCACCCAGTAAAATAATTTACATTTTTTACAGAAGTGTGATAAAATCCTGATTCGTTCTGTACAAGATTTATATACAAATTTCCTAGGTTTCCCTAAATTTTCAGAAGTTTTGGAGTAGCAGAAACTTTTGCGCCCAATTTTTTGTCCATATCATTACAAACTGTTCTGTTATTGACACATTCTGTCTTCAATGCATAGTTTGCTTGTTTCCTAGTTTCTATGGCTTATATTGCTCAATATAAATTGTGGAAATTATAAGGTATAGTAGGCATTGTGTGAGAATAGTTATGAATCTTGTCTTTGACAGTACCAAAGTGAATGATTTGCTCTATCATACTAACCTATCTGACGAAGTTCCGTTAAGTTTTGTGTGATTGAAGTTTTCAAGTTTTGGGTGAGATAATGATATGAGGAGAATAAGGAATGATAAGACCCTAAGCTTGGGGATGCCCAAGGCACCCCAAGGTAATATTCAAGAAGATCCAAGCAACTAAGCTTGGGGATGCCCTGAAAGGCATCCCCTCTTTCGTCTCCAACCTTATCGGTAACCTCACTCGGAGCTACATTTTTATTCGTAACATGATATGTGTTTTCCTTGGAACGTCATTTTATTTTATTTTGTTTTCCTTGCTGTTATCTAGAATAATCTTTTTAAACTTTATTTTCAATAAAAATGTCAAGGATAACCTTTATCATGCTTATTTTGAAAGTCCACATGCTTCTATTTCAAAACAGAAAGTTTATCGCTGTTGCAATAATTCCCAAGAGATGCTGATACGTCTCCAACGTATCTATAATTTTTGATTGCTCCATGCTACTTTATCTACTGTTTTGGACTATATTAGGCTTTATTTTCCACTTTTATATTATTTTTGGGACTAACCTATTAACCGGAGGCCCGGCCTAGAATTGCTGTTTTTTTGCCTATTTCAGTATTTCGAGGAAACAGAATATCAAACGGAGTCCAAACGGAATGAAACCTTCGGGAACGTGATCTTCTCACCGAACGTGATCCAGGAGACTTGGACCCTACTCCAAGAAGTTTTCGGGGAGGTCACGAGGGTGGAGGGCGCCCCCCTGGGCGCGCCCCCTGCCTCGTGGGCCCCTCAGAGCTCCACCGACGTGCTCCTTCCTCCTATATATACCTACATACCCCAATAGACCAAAGACGGAGCCAAAAACCTAATTCCACCGCCGCAACTTCCTATATCCACGAGATCCCATCTTGGGGCCTGTTCCGGAGCTCCGCCGGAGAGGGCATCCATCACGGAGGGCTTCTACATCAACACCATAGCCCTTCTGATGAAGTGTGAGTAGTTTACTTCAGACCTTCGGGTCCATAGCTAGTAGCTAGATGGCTTCTTCTCTCTTTTTGGATCTCAATACAATGTTATCCCCCTCTCTCGTGGAGATCTATTCGACGTAATCTTCTTTTTGCGGTGTGTTTGTTGAGACCGATGAATTGTGGGTTTATGATCCAACTTATCTATGAATAATATTTGAATCTTCTCTGAATTCTTTTATGTATGATTGAGTTATCTTTGCAAGTCTCTTCAAATTATCCGTTTGGTTTGGCCAACTAGATTGGTAGTTCTTGCAATGGGAGAAGTGCTTAGCTTTGGGTTCAATCTTGCGGTGTCCTTACTCAGTGACAGAAAGAGTTGCAAGGCACGTATTGTATTGTCGCCATCGAGGATAACAAGATGGGGTATTTATCATATTGCATGAATTTATTCCTCTACATCATGTCATCTTGCTTAAGGCGTTACTCTATTTTTAACTTAATACTCTAGATGCATGCTGGATAGCGGTCGATGAGTGGAGTAATAGTAGTAGATGCAAGCAGGAGTCGGTCTAATTGTCACGGACGTGATGCCTATATACATGATCATACCTAGATAACCTCATAACTATGCTCAATTCTATCAATTGCTCAACAGTAATTTGTTCACCCACCATATAGAATATCTATGCTCTTGAGAGAAGCCACTAGTGAAACCTATGGCCCCCGGGTCTATTCTCATCATATCAATCTCCATTACTTTATTTTACTTGTTTTGCTTTTACTTTTCACTTTGCATATTTTTACCAAAAATACCAAAAATATTATCTCTATCAGATCTCACTCTCGTAAGTGACCGTGAAGGGATTGACAACCCCTAAGCGTTGGTTGCGAGTTGCTACCATTTTGTGCAGGTACGAGGGACTTGCGCGTGACCTCCTACTGGATTGATACCTTGGTTCTCAAAAACTGAGGGAAATACTTACGGTACTGTGCTGCATCACCCCCTCCTCTTCGGGGAAAACCAATGCTAGCTCGAGACGTAGCAAGAAGGATTTCTGGCGCCGTTGCCGGGGAGGCCTATGCCAAGTCAAGTCAAGATTTACTCTCCCGTCAACGAGCCATTTCTGGCACCGTTTTCGGGGAGGCCTACGCCAAGTCAAGTCAAGATTTACTCTCCCGTCAACGAGCCATTTCTGGGGCCGTTACTGGGGAGGCCTACGCCAAGTCAAGTCAAGATTTACTCTCCTGTCAACGAGCCATTTCTGGCGCCGTTGCCGGGGAAGCCTACGCAAAAGTCAACATACCAAGTACCCCCACTTCACCCTTGCCTCTCGTTTTCCTCTCCCCCACTTCACCCTTGCCGTTTTATTCTCCCTCTCTTTCCCCTTGCCTTTTGTTTGCTCGTGTGTTAGTTTGCTTGCTTGTCATGATGGCCCAAGATGCTACCAAATTGTGTGACTTCACCAATACCAATAACAATGATTTCCTTAGCACTCCGATTGCTCCTCTTGCCAATACTGAATCTTGTGAAATCAATACTGCTTTGTTGAATCTTGTTATGAAAGATCAATTCGCCGGCCTTCCTAGTGAAGATGTCGCTACTCATCTAAATGGCTTTGTTGATTTATGTGATATGCAAAAGTAAAAGGATGTCGATAATGATGTCGTTAAATTGAAGTTATTTCCTTTTTCGCTTAGAGATCATGCTAAAGCGTGGTTTCCATCTTTGCCTAAAAATAGTATTGATTCTTGGAACAAGTGCAAAGATGCTTTTATTTCTAAGTATTTTCCTCCCGCTAAGATTATCTCTCTTAGGAATGATATTATGAATTTTAAGCAACTTGATCATGAACATGTTGCACAAGCTTGGGAGAGAATGAAATTAATGCTACGTAATTGTCCTACTCATGGTTTGAACTTATGGATGATTATACAAAAATTTTATGCTGGATTGAATTTTGCTTCTAGAAATCTTTTAGATTCGGCCGCGGGAGGCACTTTTATGGAAATCACTTTAGGAGATGCTACTAAACTCCTAGATAATATTATGGTCAATTATTCTCAATGGCATACTGAAAGATCTACTAATAAAAAAGTGCATGCTATAGAAGAAATCAATGTTTTGAGTGAAAAGATGGATGAACTTAGGAATTTATTTGTTAAGAGTGTTTCTTCTGATCCCAATAATATGCCTTTATCTACTTCGCTTGAGAATAATAATGAATCTATGGATGTGAATTTTGTTGGTAGGAATAGTTTTGGTAACAGCGCATATAGAGGGAATTTTAATTCTAGGCCTTATCCTAGTAATCCTTCTAATAATTATGGAAATTCCTACAACAACTCTTATGGAAATTTTAATAAGATGCCCTCTGAATTTGAGAGTAGTGTTAGAGTTTATGAATTCGCAAAAGAATTTCAATGCTTTGCTTGAAGAGAAATTGCTTAAAGTTGATGATTTGGCTAGGAACGTCGATAGAATTTCTCTTGAGGTTGATTCTTTAAAGCTTAGATCTATTCCTCCTAAGCATGATATCAATGAGTCTCTCAAAGCCATGAGAATTTCCATTGATGAGTGCAAAGAAAGAACCGCTAGGATGCGTGCTTACAAAGATGCCTTTATTAAAGCGTGTTCTTCTAATAACTATGAGAATCAAGATGAAGAACTAAAAGTTATTGATGTGTCCCCTATTAAATCTTTGTTTTGCAATATGAATCTTGATGAATCTGATTATGATCTTCCCTTACCTAGAAGGCGTTCTAAGAATTCTGAGTTTTTAGATCCTGATGATGAAATTGATAAAAAAGGGATTGAAAGAAATAAAAATCTAGATATTGCTAAACCCACTATTTTGGACCTCAAGGAATTTAACTATGAAAATTGCTCTTTAATTGATTGTATTTCCTTGTTGCAATCCGTGTTAAATTTTCCTCATGCTTATAGTCGAAATAAGGCCTTTACCGAACACATTGTTGACGCCTTAATGCAATCTTATGAAGAAAAGCTTGAGTTGAAAGTTTCTCTCCCTAGAAAACTCCATGATGAGGGGGAACCTACAATTAAGATTGAAATTAAAAATTACGAGTTTTATGCTTTGTGTGATTTGGGTGCTAGTGTCTCTACTATCCCCAAAGCTTTGTGTGATTTGCTAGATTTCCGTGACTTTGATGATTGCTCTCTAAACTTGCATCTTGCGGATTCAACTATTAAGAAGCCTATGGGAAGAATTAATGATGTTCTTATTATTGCAAATAGGAATTATGTGCCTGTAGATTTTATCGTTCTTGATATAGATTGCAATCCTTCATGTCCTATTATTCTTGGTAGACCTTTCCTTAGAACGATTGGTGCAATTATTGATATGAAGGAAGGGAATATTAAATTCCAATTTCCCTTAAAGAAGGGCATGGAAAACTTTCCTAGAAAGAAAATAAAATTACCATATGAATCTATCATGAGAGCCACTTATGGATTGCCCACCAAAGATGGCAATACCTAGATCTATTCTTGCTTTTATGCCTAGATAGGGGCGTTAAACGATAGCACTTATTGGGAGGCAACCCAATTTTATTTTGTGTTTTTTGTTTTTGGTTCTGTTTAGGAATAAATAATCCATATAGATTCTGTTTAGATGTGGTTTTATCTTTTAATTAGTGTTTGTGCCAAGTTAAACCTATTAGATCTTCTTGGAAGATAGTTATTTGATCTTGCTGTAATTTCCAGAATCTTTGCGCTCAGTGCCTGAATTGTAAAAAATCACCACAACGTGATAAAATAGTGATTCCAATTGCTGCTGATCAATAAACAAATTTCCCAGGTCGTATAATTTTGGTAGAATTTTTTGGGTTCTAGAAGTTTGCGTTAGTAAAGATTACTACAGACTGTTCTGTTTTTGACAGATTCTGTTTTGCGTGTGTTGTTTGCTTATTTTGATGAATCTATGGCTAGTAAAATAGTTTATAAACCATAGAAAAGTTGGAATACAGTAGGTTTAACACCAATACAAATAAAGAACAAGTTCACTACAGTACCTTAAAGTAGTCTTTTGTTTTCTTTCTCTAATGGAGCTCACGAGATTTCTATTGAGTTTTGTGTTGTGAAGTTTTCAAGTTTTGGGTGAATTCTTTTGATGGATTATGGAACAAGGAGTGGCAAGAGCCTAAGCTTGGGGATGCCCATGGCACCCCCAAGATAATCCAAGGACACCAAAAATTCAAAGCTTGGGGATGCCCCGGAAGGCATCCCCTCTTTCGTCCACTTCCATCGGTAATTTACTTGGAGCTATATTTTTATTCACCACATGATATGTGTTTTGCTTGGAGCGTCTTGTATTATTTGTGTCTTTGCTTGTTAGTCTACCACAATCATCCTTACTGTACACACCTTTTGAGAGAGCCATGTATGAATTGAAATTTGTTAAAATACTCTATGTGATTCACTTATATCTTTTGAGCTTGATAGTTTACTCTATGTGCTTCACTTATATCTTTTTGAGCGTGATAATTTTTGCTCTAGTGCTTCACTTAGATCTTTTAGAGCACGGTGGTGGTTTGTTTTAAAGAAACTTGATCTCTCATGCTTCACTTATATTATTTTGAGAGTCGTTAATAGCATGGTAATTTGCTTAATGTTAATATACTTGGTATTCAAGATATGTGAAACTTTCTTTTTAGTGGGTTGAATACTAAGATAAGTTTGATGCTTGATAATTGTTTTGAGATATGGAGGTGATAATATCATAGTCGTGCTAGTTGAGTAGTTGTGAATTTGAGAAATACTTGTGTTGAAGTTAGAAAGTCTCGTAGCATGCACGTATGGTTAAAGTTGTGTAACAAATTTGAAGCATGATGTGTACCTGGCTTGTGCATCCTTATGAGTGGCGGTCGGGGACGAGCGATGGTATTTTCCTACCAATCTATCCCCCTAGGAGCATGCGCGTAGTACTTAATTTTTGATGAATTCTAAATTTTTGTAATAAGTATATGAGTTCTTTTGACTAATGTTGAGTCCATGGATTATACGCACTTTTACCTTTCCGCCATTTGCTAGCCTCTTCGGTACCGTGCATTGCCCTTTCTCACATTGAGAGTTGGTGCAAACTTCACCGGTGCATCCAAACCCCGTGATATGATACGCTCTTTCACACATAAACCTCCCTATATCTTCCTCAAAACAGCCACCATACCTACCTATCATGGCATTTCCATAGCCATTCCGAGATATATTTCCATGCAACTTCCACCACCATCATCATCATCATGACATGCTTTACTTTTGTCATATTGCAATTGCATGATCTTGTAGTTGACATCGTATTTGTGGCAAAGCCACCATGCATTATTTTTCATACATGTCACTCTTGATTCATTGCACCATCCCAGTACACCGCCGGAGGCATTCATATAGAGTCATATCTTGTTCTAGTATCGAGTTGTAATCATTATGTTGTAATCAATATAAGTGTGATGATCATCATTATTAGAGCATTGCCCAATCAAAAAAAAGAGAAAGGCCAAAAAGAAAAAAAGAAAGGCCCAAAAAAAGAAGGAGAAAATAAAAAGGGCAATGCTACTATCTCTTTTCCACACTTGTGCTTCAAAGTAGCACCTTGTTCTTCATGTAGTGAGTCTCATATATTGTGCTTCAAAGTAGCATCATGATTTTCATATAGTGAGTCTCATAAGTTGTCTTGTTCATACTAGTGGGAATTTTTCATTATAGAACTTGGCTTGTATATTCCAACGATGGGCTTCCTCAAAATGCCCTAGGTCTTCATGAGCAAGCAAGTTGGATGCACACCCACTAGTTTTCTTTTGTTGAGCATTCTTAGCTCTAGTGCATCTGTTGCATGGCAATCCCTACTCCTTGCATTAACATCAATTGATGGGCATCTCCATAGCTCATTGATTAGCCTCGTTGATGTGAGACTTTCTCCTTTTTTATCTTTTCCACACAATCCCCATCATCATATTCTATACCACCCATAGTGCTATGTCCATGGCTCGCGCTCATGTATTGCGTGAAGGTTGAAAAAGTTTGAGATTATTTGAGTATGAAACAATTTCTTGGCTTGCCATCGGGGTATAGAATTTGGGAACATCTTTGTGTGACGAAAATGAAGCATAGCCTAACTATATGATTTTGTAGGGATGAACTTCCTTTGGCCATGTTATTTTGAGATGACATAATTGTTTGATTAGTATGCTTGAAGTATTATCATTTTTATGTCAATATGAACTTTTGTCTTGAACCTTTCGGATCTAAATATTCATACCATGATTAAGAAGATTTACATTTAAATTATGCCAAAGTATCACTCCGCACCAAAAATTCTCTTTTTATCATTTACCTACTCGAGGACGAGCAGGAATTAAGCTTGGGGATGCCTGATACGTCTCCAACATATCTATAATTTTTGATTGCTCCATGCTACTTTATCTATTGTTTTGGACTATATTGGGCTTTATTTTCCACTTTTATATTATTTTTGGGACTAACCTATGAACCAGAGGCCCAGCCCAGAATTGCTGTTTTTTTGCCTATTTCAGTATTTCGAGGAAACAGAATATCAAACGGAGTCCAAACGGAATGAAACCTTCGGGAACGTGATCTTCTCACCGAACGTGATCCAGGAGACTTGGACCCTACTCCAAGAAGTTTCCAGGGAGGTCACGAGGGTGGAGGGCGCCCCCCTGGGCGCGCCCCCTGCCTCATGGGCCCCTCGGAGCTCCACCGACGTGCTCCTTCCTCCTATATATACCTACGTACCCCAATAGACCAAAGACGGAGCCAAAAACCTAATTCCACTGCCGCAACTTCCTGTATCCACGAGATCCCATCTTGGGGCCTGTTCCGGAGCTCCGCCGGAGAGGGCATCCATCACGGAGGGCTTCTACATCAACACCATAGCCCTTCCGATGAAGTGTGAGTAGTTTATTTCAGACCTTAGGGTCCATAGCTAGTAGCTAGATGGCTTGTTCTCTCTTTTTGGATCTCAATACAATGTTCTCCCCCTCTCTCGTGGAGATCTATTCGATGTAATCTTCTTTTTGCGGTGTGTTTGTTGAGACCGATGAATTGTGGGTTTATGATCCAACTTATCTATGAATAATATTTGAATCTTCTCTGAATTCTTTTATGTATGATTGAGTTATCTTTGCAAGTCTCTTCAAATTATCCGTTTGGTTTGGCCAACTAGATTGGTAGTTCTTGCAATGGGAGAAGTTCTTAGCTTTGGGTTCAATCTTGCGGTGTCCTTACTTAGTGACAGAAAGAGTTGCAAGGCACGTATTGTATTGTTGCCATCGAGGATAACAAGATGGGGTATTTATCATATTGCATGAATTTATTCCTCTACATCATGTCATCTTGCTTAAGGCCTTACTCTGTTTTTAACTTAATACTCTAGATGCATGCTGGATAGCGGTCGATGAGTGGAGTAATAGTAGTAGATGCAGGCAGGAGTCGGTCTACTTGTCACGGACGTGATGCCTATATACATGATCATACCTAGATAACCTCATAACTATGCTCAATTCTATCAATTGCTCAACAGTAATTTGTTCACCCACCGTAGAATATCTATGCGCTTGAGAGAAGCCACTAGTGAAACCTATGGCCCCCGGGTCTATTCTCATCATATCAATCTCCATTACTTTATTTTACTTGTTTTGCTTTTACTTTTCACTTTGCATCTTTATACCAAAAATACCAAAAGTATTATCTCTATCAGATCTCACTCTCGTAAGTGACCGTGAAGGGATTGACAACCCCTAAGCGTTGGTTGCGAGTTGCTACCGTTTTGTGCAGGTACGAGGGACTTGCGCGTGACCTCCTACCGGATTGATACCTTGGTTCTCAAAAACTGAGGGAAATACTTACGCTACTGTGCTTCATCACCCCCTCCTCTTCGGGGAAAACATGCCTGTCTGTGTACTTACGTAGGGTCATAACGGTCGCTGCTGTTGTTTGCCGTCGAGGCTAGCTGCATCCCATGTCTTATAGTATTTCACATCATTTGTGCAATTGTAGTTTAATTTCTACTATTTACTGGTTTCCTGTAGGCACACATGTCGGTGGCACTGATCCATATTCAACCCGGAGGAACAGCTCGCATCCGCCGTCCCTGACTTTGAGCGGGCTCTGGCCAAGATGAAGTACCCCAACAACTACCTCTCACGACTTACCAAGTATGTACAGTACAATCTTACCAATACCAGTCGCAATTAATGGCTATGTTCTGTACTGTCGATGTATTAAGCATGTTCTAGTAAACATGCCTAACAAATTTTAGCTACTTTCCCTACCTTTTATAGACATTTGGGCCATTCTCTGCTCTGGCAACACCTGCCTTGTGATATTTAACTATGCCAATTGCATTTTTATCAGTACCAGTTTCAATGGCTATTAAGCATGTTGCAATTAATAGTTGAATCCATTTTTAAAGAGTTGTATTTCAATGGCTACAAACTTACAAAACACGACTTAGGATGATGTTAAGCCTATTGCAATTAACAGTTGTGTCCATTTTTTTTAATCTATGCCTTTGCTACCATGCTACTCTCAGCAATGAAGATATACTAGAGATCCTTCCCATTTGCTATTTTTGGTGGATGCTAACCCTGTTATACTTAACATGCCTATCCATGTACTTACGGAGGGTCATAACAGCCAATGCTATTGTTTGCCATTAAGGTTGCCTACATCCCATGTCTTACAATATTTCATATCATTTCTGCAATTACAGTTTAACTTCTACCATTTATTGGTTGCCCGTAGGTACACATGTCAGTGGCACTGGTCCACGCTTCGACCCGGAGGAACAGCTCGCCTCCCCCGCCACTGACTTTGGACGGGCTCTGGCAAAGATGAAGTGCCTCGGCAACTACCTCTCAGGACTTACCAAGTGTGTACTCACCAGTTCAATCTTACCAATAACTGTTGTAATTAATGCCTATATTTTGTACGGTCAATGTATTAGGCATGTTGTAGTAAACATGGCTAACATGTTTTAGCTATTTTCCCTACCTTTTTATAAACAACTGGGCAATTATCTGCTCTGGAAGCACATGCCTTGTGATGTTTATCTCTGCCAATTGCATTTTTGTCAGTACCAGTTTCGATGGCCATTAAGCTTGTTGCAATTAACAGTTGTATCAATTTTTAAAAAGTTGTATTTCAATGGCTACAAACTTACAAAACATGAATTAGGATGTTGTTAAGCCTGTTGCAATTAATAGTTGTATCCATTTTTTAATCCGTCCATTTGCTACCGTGCTACTCTTTCCCAATGAAGATATCACTACATATGCTGCCGTTTTTTTACCATTTGCTTTTTTTGGTGGATGTTAATCCTCTTGTAGTTAACATTGGCTTTCCATGTACTTACACAAGGCTACAATGGGCGATGATGTTGTTTGCCGTTGAGGTTAGTTGCATCCCATGTTTTATACACCATCTATTCCTAAATATAAGTATTTTTGGAGATTCCAATATAGACTACATAAGGAGCAAAATGAGTGAATCTAGATTCTAATCTAAACTATATCTATAATTCTATATACATCCGTATGTACTTCATATTGGAATCTCTAAAAAAATACTTGTACTTAGGAACATAGGTAATTGTATTTTACATCACTTGTGCAATATCAGTTTAGCTTCTAACATTTACTGGTTGCTTGTAGGTACATATATGAGCGGTGCTGATCCATGCTTCGATCCCTT
>NC_057803.1:205598267-205598743 GCF_018294505.1 Triticum aestivum | reverse complement strand
TGCGTATGGGGCAATGAGATATTCATGAACAAGTGTCAAGTGAGGAAACTAACAAACATTGTTAGGCGAAAGAAACATGTGATTGGAATTAAGCTCTTTATTTACACTTTGTCCAAGAAAATAGTGAACTTTAGGATGGGAAGTAATGCGTTTCCTTTTCCCTATGACCATAACAAGTTACTTTATCAGACCTTATTATCTGATATTTTTCTCTTTTCAGTGGTTTTCGGAGCTATTTACTGATGATTACCTTGCAAACTACCCGACCGGAGTGGAGACAACTAAGGTTAATGTATATAATTCATGCTACCATGATAATGCTCTAGATGTCTTCCTGAAGGTGCTGAAGGATGGGTGGGCAATCATCACGAGGGGTTGGACAAAAGTGGTTCGTGCCTATGGCATGCAGGAAGGCACTTTATGGGCATTCCGCTTCTTCAACACGATCGGCAGTCAAATTAATTTACACTTGTCTC
>NC_057803.1:205590055-205598256 GCF_018294505.1 Triticum aestivum | reverse complement strand
TCACCTTTACCGCCTTTAAATATTGTGGTTCATCATAGTTAATTGATGTCTAATCCTGTAATTACTGAACATATTATACTAGCAATTTTATTTATGGTTTCGTTGTTGAACCATTGTGTTGAGAATTTGAATTGCACATTTCATATTTCAAAACATCCAATTCGAATAATAAATTATAGGCAAAAATAAAAATATAGAGGAGATAATAAAATAATGTGCACACGGTTAGAAAGAAAACAGCGTGTGCGATGTAAAAAGAGAACAGACAGTCATGGAACTTTGCAAACAGTTCTGGCGGTAAAAGAGTTTGCGATGGATAGCCCAATGCTACACAGTTTTCTTCATCAAATCGTGTTTGATGTAGTTGATAAAAGCAAACAGATAACCAAGGTAGAGCGTGTTTGATAGTTACTCCTTTCACACACGAGCCTATACATAAAACTATGTGGGATGTTACATACGAACGGAAGCGTTTTCCCTAGATTGACTGTGTGGGATGTACATAAGAAAAGAAACGTATTCCTTGGATTGACTGTGTTGGATATACATAAGAAAGGAAATGTTTTTCGGGACTCATCGTGTGGGATGTAAATACTAACGGACATGATTGGGTTTCGATGCCTCGCCTGATCACACACGAACTCATTTTGCCCCAGCCTGTGTCCCAGGAGAGCCTATCCCCAACTGTTTCTAGGTCGTGTGGGAAGGACCCCCCTATCGCCCACACTCACTTGGCGATGGTTCCAAATGCCGTCGCGGAATGGGGTTGAAAACCGTTTGTATAGCACCTCATTGTACCAGTGATATGATCAAATTATATTAGCATTGTTGACAGATTGCACTAGCGAAAGTATGGACCCTAGGCCTCATTTTGAAGAATTATAATACCGTTTGTGCTCACTTTTGTTACTTGCTACCTTGTTGTTTTTTATTGTTCCTATTATGAAAATTAATATCTACCATCCATATTACACTTGTATCACCATCTCTTCACCGAGCTAGTGCACCTATACAAATTACAATTGTATTTGGTGTGTTGGGGACACAAGAGACTTTTTATTATTTGGTTGTAGGGTTGCTTGAGAGAGACCATATTTATCCCACGCCTCCTACGAATTGATAAACCTTAGGTCACCCACTTGAAAGAAAATTGCTACTGTCCTACAAAACTCTACAAGAATAAAGTTGTGTAGTAGACATCAAGCTCTTTTCTGGCGCTGTTGCCGGGGAGGTGAGTGCATGAAGGTATATCTTTAGATCTTGCAATTGAATCTTTTTAATTTCTTGTTTTATCACTAGTTTGGTTTATAAAAAGAAAACTACAAAAAAATGGAATTGAGGTTGCATCATATTATTCATCTTTATAATGTCTTTCGTGAAAATGATGGAAAGGAAAATTGTGCTCAATTGATAGAAGAAGAATTCTATAAAATGTTTGACAACAAATCTTTGAATGATGAGCATGATTGCAATGTTGTTGGTATGAACACTTTGAATATCCATGATGCTAATGATATGCAAAGCCATAATCTTGGGGATGTTATATTTGATGAAGATGATATTTTTAGTCCCCCAAGTTTTGATGAGAAATTTTATTATGATGAAAGCATGCCTCCTATTTATGATGATTATATTGATGAAAGTGGATTTGGAGAGGTCATGACTTTATTTAGTGATGAATCAACTATTTCAGAAGAGGTTTCAATTGACTATGATAAAAAAGTTGCTATCTATGATGATTATGGTGATGACATGTATGCTATATTGAATAATGATAACCATGAAGCTTGTCATCATGATTTTAATTTTCAATTTCATGATAGTTATTTGTTGAGTTTGCTCCCACTACTATTGTTGAGAATAAATTTGCTTATGTGGAGAGTAACAAAATTTCTATGCTTATGCACCATGAAAAGAATGATTTATGTGATAGTTATATTATTGAATTCATTCATGGTGCTACTAAAATTATTATGAGAGAGAAACATATGCTTTTACCTATTTCAATAATATCAAGTTTCCTCTCTTTATGTTAAAAGTTTTGAAGTTGCACTTGTTTTGCCTTCCTATGGTAGTTGATTCTGGTTCCCATAAATTGTTTTCTCACAAAATCCCTATGCATAGGAAGTGGGTTAGACTTAAATTTTCTCTTGTTATGTTTCAATTCTTTGCTTTTATGTGAGCATCATTAAAATCATCATGCCTAGCTAAAAAGGCATTAAAGAAAAGTGCTTGTCGGGAGACAACCTAACATCTAGTCCTAATGTTTTTGTGTGTTCACATTGTTAGGCTACTGTAGTACTCATGTTTTATAGCTTTTGTTTCAATAAAGTGCCAAGTAAAACCTTTGGGATAGTGTGGATGATAGTTGACTTGATTCTATGCAAAAACAGAAATTTTTGCACCCAGTAAAATAATTTACATTTTTTACAGAAGTGTGATAAAATCCTGATTCGTTCTGTACAAGATTTATATACAAATTTCCTAGGTTTCCCTAAATTTTCAGAAGTTTTGGAGTAGCAGAAACTTTTGCGCCCAATTTTTTGTCCATATCATTACAAATTGTTCTGTTATTGACACATTCTGTCTTCAATGCATAGTTTGCTTGTTTCCTAGTTTCTATGGCTTATATTGCTCAATATAAATTGTGGAAATTATAAGGTATAGTAGGCATTGTGTGAGAATAGTTATGAATCTTGTCTTTGACAGTACCAAAGTGAATGATTTGCTCTATCATACTAACCTATCTGACGAAGTTCCGTTAAGTTTTGTGTGATTGAAGTTTTCAAGTTTTGGGTGAGATAATGATATGAGGAGAATAAGGAATGATAAGACCCTAAGCTTGGGGATGCCCAAGGCACCCCAAGGTAATATTCAAGAAGATCCAAGCAACTAAGCTTGGGGATGCCCTGAAAGGCATCCCCTCTTTCGTCTCCAACCTTATCGGTAACCTCACTCGGAGCTACATTTTTATTCGTAACATGATATGTGTTTTCCTTGGAACGTCATTTTATTTTATTTTGTTTTCCTTGCTGTTATCTAGAATAATCTTTTTAAACTTTATTTTCAATAAAAATGTCAAGGATAACCATTATCATGCTTATTTTGAAAGTCCACATGCTTCTATTTCAAAACAGAAAGTTTATCGCTGTTGCAATAATTCCCAAGAGATGCTGATACGTCTCCAACGTATCTATAATTTTTGATTGCTCCATGCTACTTTATCTACTGTTTTGGACTATATTAGGCTTTATTTTCCACTTTTATATTATTTTTGGGACTAACCTATTAACCGGAGGCCCGGCCTAGAATTGCTGTTTTTTTGCCTATTTCAGTATTTCGAGGAAACAGAATATCAAACGGAGTCCAAACGGAATGAAACCTTCGGGAACGTGATCTTCTCACCGAACGTGATCCAGGAGACTTGGACCCTACTCCAAGAAGTTTTCGGGGAGGTCACAAGGGTGGAGGGCGCCCCCCTGGGCGTGCCCCCTGCCTCGTGGGCCCCTCGGAGCTCCACCGACGTGCTCCTTCCTCCTATATATACCTACATACCCCAATAGACCAAAGACGGAGCCAAAAACCTAATTCCACCGCCGCAACTTCCTATATCCACGAGATCCCATCTTGGGGCCTGTTCCGGAGCTCCACCGGAGAGGGCATCCATCACGGAGGGCTTCTACATCAACACCATAGCCCTTCTGATGAAGTGTGAGTAGTTTACTTCAGACCTTCGGGTCCATAGCTAGTAGCTAGATGGCTTCTTCTCTCTTTTTGGATCTCAATACAATGTTCTCCCCCTCTCTCGTGGAGATCTATTCGATGTAATCTTCTTTTTGCGGTGTGTTTGTTGAGACCGATGAATTGTGGGTTTATGATCCAACTTATCTATGAATAATATTTGAATCTTCTCTGAATTCTTTTATGTACGATTGAGTTATCTTTGCAAGTCTCTTCAAATTATCCGTTTGGTTTGGCCAACTAGATTGGTAGTTCTTGCAATGGGAGAAGTGCTTAGCTTTGGGTTCAATCTTGCGGTGTCCTTACTCAGTGACAGAAAGAGTTGCAAGGCACGTATTGTATTGTTGCCATCGAGGATAACAAGATGGGGTATTTATCATATTGCATGAATTTATTCCTCTACATCATGTCATCTTGCTTAAGGCGTTACTCTATTTTTAACTTAATACTCTAGATGCATGCTGGATAGCGGTCGATGAGTGGAGTAATAGTAGTAGATGCAAGCAGGAGTCGGTCTACTTGTCACGGACGTGATGCCTATATACATGATCATACCTAGATAACCTCATAACTATGCTCAATTCTATCAATTGCTCAACAGTAATTTGTTCACCCACCATATAGAATATCTATGCTCTTGAGAGAAGCCACTAGTGAAACCTATGGCCCCCGGGTCTATTCTCATCATATCAATCTCCATTACTTTATTTTACTTGTTTTGCTTTTACTTTTCACTTTGCATATTTTTACCAAAAATACCAAAAATATTATCTCTATCAGATCTCACTCTCGTAAGTGACCGTGAAGGGATTGACAACCCCTAAGCGTTGGTTGCGAGTTGCTACCATTTTGTGCAGGTACGAGGGACTTGCGCGTGACCTCCTACTGGATTGATACCTTGGTTCTCAAAAACTGAGGGAAATACTTACGGTACTGTGCTGCATCACCCCCTCCTCTTCGGGGAAAACCAATGCTAGCTCGAGACGTAGCAAGAAGGATTTGTGGCGCCGTTGCCGGGGAGGCCTATGCCAAGTCAAGTCAAGATTTACTCTCCCGTCAACGAGCCATTTCTGGCGCCGTTTTCGGGGAGGCCTACGCCAAGTCAAGTCAAGATTTACTCTCCCGTCAACGAGCCATTTCTGGGGCCGTTACTGGGGAGGCCTACGCCAAGTCAAGTCAAGATTTACTCTCCTGTCAACGAGCCATTTCTGGCGCCGTTGCCGGGGAAGCCTACGCAAAAGTCAACATACCAAGTACCCCCACTTCACCCTTGCCTCTCGTTTTCCTCTCCCCCACTTCACCCTTGCCGTTTTATTCTCCCTCTCTTTCCCCTTGCCTTTTGTTTGCTCGTGTGTTAGTTTGCTTGCTTGTCATGATGGCCCAAGATGCTACCAAATTGTGTGACTTCACCAATACCAATAACAATGATTTCCTTAGCACTCCGATTGCTCCTCTTGCCAATACTGAATCTTGTGAAATCAATACTGCTTTGTTGAATCTTGTTATGAAAGATCAATTCGCCGGCCTTCCTAGTGAAGATGTCGCTACTCATCTAAATGGCTTTGTTGATTTATGTGATATGCAAAAGTAAAAGGATGTCGATAATGATGTCGTTAAATTGAAGTTATTTCCTTTTTCGCTTAGAGATCGTGCTACAGCGTGGTTTCCATCTTTGCCTAAAAATAGTATTGATTCTTGGAACAAGTGCAAAGATGCTTTTATTTCTAAGTATTTTCCTCCCGCTAAGATTATCTCTCTTAGGAATGATATTATGAATTTTAAGCAACTTGATCATGAACATGTTGCACAAGCTTGGGAGAGAATGAAATTAATGCTACGTAATTGTCCTACTCATGGTTTGAACTTATGGATGATTATACAAAAATTTTATGCTGGATTGAATTTTGCTTCTAGAAATCTTTTAGATTCGGCCGCGGGAGGCACTTTTATGGAAATCACTTTAGGAGATGCTACTAAACTCCTAGATAATATTATGGTCAATTATTCTCAATGGCATACTGAAAGATCTACTAATAAAAAAGTGCATGCTATAGAAGAAATCAATGTTTTGAGTGAAAAGATGGATGAACTTAGGAATTTATTTGTTAAGAGTGTTTCTTCTGATCCCAATAATATGCCTTTATCTACTTCGCTTGAGAATAATAATGAATCTATGGATGTGAATTTTGTTGGTAGGAATAGTTTTGGTAACAGCGCATATAGAGGGAATTTTAATTCTAGGCCTTATCCTAGTAATCCTTCTAATAATTATGGAAATTCCTACAACAACTCTTATGGAAATTTTAATAAGATGCCCTCTGAATTTGAGAGTAGTGTTAGAGTTTATGAATTCGCAAAAGAATTTCAATGCTTTGCTTGAAGAGAAATTGCTTAAAGTTGATGATTTGGCTAGGAACGTTGATAGAATTTCTCTTGAGGTTGATTCTTTAAAGCTTAGATCTATTCCTCCTAAGCATGATATCAATGAGTCTCTCAAAGCCATGAGAATTTCCATTGATGAGTGCAAAGAAAGAACCGCTAGGATGCGTGCTTACAAAGATGCCTTTATTAAAGCGTGTTCTTCTAATAACTATGAGAATCAAGATGAAGAACTAAAAGTTATTGATGTGTCCCCTATTAAATCTTTGTTTTGCAATATGAATCTTGATGAATCTGATTATGATCTTCCCTTACCTAGAAGGCGTTCTAAGAATTCTGAGTTTTTAGATCCTGATGATGAAATTGATAAAAAAGGGATTGAAAGAAATAAAAATCTAGATATTGCTAAACCCACTATTTTGGACCTCAAGGAATTTAACTATGAAAATTGCTCTTTAATTGATTGTATTTCCTTGTTGCAATCCGTGTTAAATTTTCCTCATGCTTATAGTCGAAATAAGGCCTTTACCGAACACATTGTTGACGCCTTAATGCAATCTTATGAAGAAAAGCTTGAGTTGAAAGTTTCTCTCCCTAGAAAACTCCATGATGAGGGGGAACCTACAATTAAGATTGAAATTAAAAATTACGAGTTTTATGCTTTGTGTGATTTGGGTGCTAGTGTCTCTACTATCCCCAAAGCTTTGTGTGATTTGCTAGATTTCCGTGACTTTGATGATTGCTCTCTAAACTTGCATCTTGCGGATTCAACTATTAAGAAGCCTATGGGAAGAATTAATGATGTTCTTATTATTGCAAATAGGAATTATGTGCCTCTAGATTTTATCGTTCTTGATATAGATTGCAATCCTTCATGTCCTATTATTCTTGGTAGACCTTTCCTTAGAACGATTGGTGCAATTATTGATATGAAGGAAGGGAATATTAAATTCCAATTTCCCTTAAAGAAGGGCATGGAAAACTTTCCTAGAAAGAAAATAAAATTACCATATGAATCTATCATGAGAGCCACTTATGGATTGCCCACCAAAGATGGCAATACCTAGATCTATTCTTGCTTTTATGCCTAGATAGGGGCGTTAAACGATAGCACTTATTGGGAGGCAACCCAATTTTATTTTGTGTTTTTTGTTTTTGGTTCTGTTTAGGAATAAATAATCCATATAGATTCTGTTTAGATGTGGTTTTATCTTTTAATTAGTGTTTGTGCCAAGTTAAACCTATTAGATCTTCTTGGAAGATAGTTATTTGATCTTGCTGTAATTTCCAGAATCTTTGCACTCAGTGCCTGAATTGTAAAAAATCACCACAACGTGATAAAATAGTGATTCCAATTGCTGCTGATCAATAAACAAATTTCCCAGGTCGTATAATTTTGGTAGAATTTTTTGGGTTCTAGAAGTTTGTGTTAGTAAAGATTACTACAGACTGTTCTGTTTTTGACAGATTCTGTTTTGCGTGTGTTGTTTGCTTATTTTGATGAATCTATGGCTAGTAAAATAGTTTATAAACCATAGAAAAGTTGGAATACAGTAGGTTTAACACCAATACAAATAAAGAACAAGTTCACTACAGTACCTTAAAGTAGTCTTTTGTTTTCTTTCTCTAATGGAGCTCACGAGATTTCTATTGAGTTTTGTGTTGTGAAGTTTTCAAGTTTTGGGTGAATTCTTTTGATGGATTATGGAACAAGGAGTGGCAAGAGCCTAAGCTTGGGGATGCCCATGGCACCCCCAAGATAATCCAAGGACACCAAAAAGTCAAAGCTTGGGGATGCCCCGGAAGGCATCCCCTCTTTCGTCCACTTCCATCGGTAATTTACTTGGAGCTATATTTTTATTCACCACATGATATGTGTTTTGCTTGGAGCGTCTTGTATTATTTGTGTCTTTGCTTGTTAGTCTACCACAATCATCCTTACTGTACACACCTTTTGAGAGAGCCATGTATGAATTGAAATTTGTTAAAATACTCTATGTGATTCACTTATATCTTTTGAGCTTGATAGTTTACTCTATGTGCTTCACTTATATCTTTTTGAGCGTGATAATTTTTGCTCT
>NC_057803.1:205577335-205589579 GCF_018294505.1 Triticum aestivum | reverse complement strand
AGCGATGGTATTTTCCTACCAATCTATCCCCCTAGGAGCATGCGCGTAGTACTTAATTTTTGATGAATTCTAAATTTTTGTAATAAGTATATGAGTTCTTTTGACTAATGTTGAGTCCATGGATTATACGCACTTTTACCTTTCCGCCATTTGCTAGCCTCTTCGGTACCGTGCATTGCCCTTTCTCACATTGAGAGTTGGTGCAAACTTCACCGGTGCATCCAAACCCCGTGATATGATACGCTCTTTCACACATAAACCTCCCTATATCTTCCTCAAAACAGCCACCATACCTACCTATCATGGCATTTCCATAGCCATTCCGAGATATATTTCCATGCAACTTCCACCACCATCATCATCATCATGACATGCTTTACTTTTGTCATATTGCAATTGCATGATCTTGTAGTTGACATCGTATTTGTGGCAAAGCCACCATGCATTATTTTTCATACATGTCACTCTTGATTCATTGCACCATCCCAGTACACCGCCGGAGGCATTCATATAGAGTCATATCTTGTTCTAGTATCGAGTTGTAATCATTATGTTGTAATCAATATAAGTGTGATGATCATCATTATTAGAGCATTGCCCAATCAAAAAAAAGATAAAGGCCAAAAAGAAAAAAAGAAAGGCCCAAAAAAAGAAGGAGAAAATAAAAAGGGCAATGCTACTATCTCTTTTCCACACTTGTGCTTCAAAGTAGCACCTTGTTCTTCATGTAGTGAGTCTCATATATTGTGCTTCAAAGTAGCACCATGATTTTCATATAGTGAGTCTCATAAGTTGTCTTGTTCATACTAGTGGGAATTTTTCATTATAGAACTTGGCTTGTATATTCCAACGATGGGCTTCCTCAAAATGCCCTAGGTCTTCATGAGCAAGCAAGTTGGATGCACACCCACTAGTTTTCTTTTGTTGAGCATTCTTAGCTCTAGTGCATCTGTTGCATGGCAATCCCTACTCCTTGCATTAACATCAATTGATGGGCATCTCCATAGCTCATTGATTAGCCTCGTTGATGTGAGACTTTCTCCTTTTTTGTCTTTTCCACACAATCCCCATCATCATATTCTATACCACCCACAGTGCTATGTCCATGGCTCGCGCTCATGTATTGCGTGAAGGTTGAAAAAGTTTGAGATTATTTGAGTATGAAACAATTTCTTGGCTTGTCATCGGGGGTATAGAATTTGGGAACATCTTTGTGTGACGAAAATGAAGCATAGCCTAACTATATGATTTTGTAGGGATGAACTTCCTTTGGCCATGTTATTTTGAGATGACATAATTGTTTGATTAGTATGCTTGAAGTATTATCATTTTTATGTCAATATGAACTTTTGTCTTGAACCTTTCGGATCTAAATATTCATACCATGATTAAGAAGATTTACATTTAAATTATGCCAAAGTATCACTCCGCATCAAAAATTCTCTTTTTATCATTTACCTACTCGAGGACGAGCAGGAATTAAGCTTGGGGATGCCTGATACGTCTCCAACATATCTATAATTTTTGATTGCTCCATGCTACTTTATCTATTGTTTTGGACTATATTGGGCTTTATTTTCCACTTTTATATTATTTTTGGGACTAACCTATGAACCAGAGGCCCAGCCCAGAATTGCTGTTTTTTTGCCTATTTCAGTATTTCGAGGAAACAGAATATCAAACGGAGTCCAAACGGAATGAAACCTTCGGGAACGTGATCTTCTCACCGAACGTGATCCAGGAGACTTGGACCCTACTCCAAGAAGTTTCCGGGGAGGTCACGAGGGTGGAGGGCGCCCCCCTGGGCGCGCCCCCTGCCTCGTGGGCCCCTCGGAGCTCCACCGACGTGCTCCTTCCTCCTATATATACCTACGTACCCCAATAGACCAAAGATGGAGCCAAAAACCTAATTCCACTGCCGCAACTTCCTGTATCCACGAGATCCCATCTTGGGGCCTGTTCCGGAGCTCCGCCGGAGAGGGCATCCATCACGGAGGGCTTCTACATCAACACCATAGCCCTTCCGATGAAGTGTGAGTAGTTTATTTCAGACCTTCGGGTCCATAGCTAGTAGCTAGATGGCTTGTTCTCTCTTTTTGGATCTCAATACAATGTTCTCCCCCTCTCTCGTGGAGATCTATTCGATGTAATCTTCTTTTTGCGGTGTGTTTGTTGAGACCGATGAATTGTGGGTTTATGATCCAACTTATCTATGAATAATATTTGAATCTTCTCTGAATTCTTTTATGTATGATTGAGTTATCTTTGCAAGTCTCTTCAAATTATCCGTTTGGTTTGGCCAACTAGATTGGTAGTTCTTGCAATGGGAGAAGTTCTTAGCTTTGGGTTTAATCTTGCGGTGTCCTTACTTAGTGACAGAAAGAGTTGCAAGGCACGTATTGTATTGTTGCCATCGAGGATAACAAGATGGGGTATTTATCATATTGCATGAATTTATTCCTCTACATCATGTCATCTTGCTTAAGGCCTTACTCTGTTTTTAACTTAATACTCTAGATGCATGCTGGATAGCGGTCGATGAGTGGAGTAATAGTAGTAGATGCAGGCAGGAGTCGGTCTACTTGTCACGGACGTGATGCCTATATACATGATCATACCTAGATAACCTCGTAACTATGCTCAATTCTATCAATTGCTCAACAGTAATTTGTTCACCCACCGTAGAATATCTATGCGCTTGAGAGAAGCCACTAGTGAAACCTATGGCCCCCGGGTCTATTCTCATCATATCAATCTCCATTACTTTATTTTACTTGTTTTGCTTTTACTTTTCACTTTGCATCTTTATACCAAAAATACCAAAAGTATTATCTCTATCAGATCTCACTCTCGTAAGTGACCGTGAAGGGATTGACAACCCCTAAGCGTTGGTTGCGAGTTGCTACCGTTTTGTGCAGGTACGAGGGACTTGCGCGTGACCTCCTACCGGATTGATACCTTGGTTCTCAAAAACTGAGGGAAATACTTACGCTACTGTGCTTCATCACCCCCTCCTCTTCGGGGAAAACCAATGCTAGCTCGAGACGTAGCAGATGCCAGGATGCGATAAAATGTTGAAACTTTTTGTACAATAATATCTAATAAATTTTCTACTTTGTGGTATATTTTTAGAATTTTTGGAGTTACAGAAGTATGACTGTTCTTGCATTCTTTACAGACTGTACTGTTTTGCAGATTGCTGTTATGGTTGCATTGTTTGCATATGTTTGCTTGTTTAATTATTCTATTTGCGGATAGGAGTATTAAATATGCAAAGGTATTTAGTATGCAATGTTAAATAATAATTTTATTGATTTTCTACAGTCAAGAATGATATGGTTTTGCACTAACGTATCTCACGAGTTCTTGTTGAGTTTTGTGTGGATGAAGTTTTTAAGATTTAGGGAAACCTTGATATAGAAGTAATTAAGGAGACACAAAAACTCAAGCTTGTGGATGCCCAAGGCATCCCAAGATAACATTTCAAGAAGTCTCAAGCATCTAAGCTTGGGGATGCCCCGGTAGGCATCCCACTTTTGTTCGTCAACGGGAATCCCACTTTTGTTCGTCAACAATTATCGGTTAGTATCGGTTGTGCCTAAGTTTTTGCTTCTTCACATGAACTGTGCTATTCTTGGAATGTCATTTTATTTTATTTTGCTTGCGGTTTAAATAAAATACTTAGATCTGAAAGTTTTTAAATAAGAGAGAGTCCTCACATAGCTACTTATTTACTTAACTACTCACTTGATCTTCACTTATATCTTTTTGGAGTAGTTTGTATTTTGCTCTAGTGCTTCACTTATATATTTTTGAGCATGTTGTTGTCGGTGCACAAAAGGAGGGGTCCTATTTTGTACCCCTTTACTTGTGCGCGGGCAGTTGGAGCCCCGCCTGCAGCCACACCTAGCGGGGCAGAAGAAGGAAGCAAAGCCACAAGACAACCAGAACAACGCCAAGCCAGAAACACAAAGAGCAGAGGGGCGAGTTGGACTCCCCCAGCAAGGCCCTTGCCGGGGCGGCCTTCGCAGCCCCGCAAGAACCTTGCCGGGGCAACTTGCAAAACATCAACATTGCAGCCACCCTTGAGCCTATGAGTTCCGACGCCATCGACAGCATTGGGACCAAGGCTCGGGAGGCACCTCCTTGGTGGCATGCAAATCATTGCGGAAACCAGAAACACACAAGACTAGATGTCGCCCAGAAGACGATGATCCTCAGCAAGATCCTTGCCAAGGATACCCACAAGACCCCCGGCAAGACCCATGACGGGGACGACCAAGATGCCATAGCAAGACCCTTGTAGGGGCCCCGGTAAGTCTCTTGCCAAAAACATCGGCGGGGCCGCAGCCAGGCCCACGTCTGCCAAGACTCCACTGCCGTTCCCATGCAGCTGCCAGCCCACCAGCTAGGCAGGCGCCTGTGTGGCGACGTGCAGCCTCTAGGCTAACTCGACAAGCACCTGCGTGGTGGCATGTAGATCTTCGTGAAGATCCAGCCACCACACCAACTCAGCAGCCATCCAACGTGGTAATACACGCCTCGTCAGTTCAACCACGCATCAAAGCCAGGCGAGGCGACGACAGCTAGGACGAGCTTCCTTGCCGTCCCCGATAAAGAAAGAAAGGCACGTTGGCAGCGCATTAAATGCGTTTGTCCTACGGTGCCAAGTCCCGATGATGAGAAATGTGGTGCCTAGTCCCGACGCTGGCCCTCCATCCTCCGGCGGCTGATGATGTGCTCGATACGCTCTTCGAGCGCCGTGAGGTCCACACCCTCCGGCAAGCTCTCCAGCGTGGTGTTGAGGTCGATGTTGGGGTTCCAGTACGCCACCTTGGTGAGAACCTTGGTCAGGGCACCCTGGCAAAGCCTCCGGGCCTCGTTGGCTAGAGAGGATGCTTTGTGGGAACGGAGCTACTCCAGCACCTCAAGAACGCCCTTGAAGAACAGGGTCAGCTTGGCATTGGGGCTCGCACCCGTCTCACGGGAATACCTTAATCTTGACATGCCCTCGGCAGCCAGCTGCGTGGTAAGCCTCTCTGCGATGCCGGCGAGGCGGTTGACCCAGAGGTTTTCGCCCTTCATGTAATTCTCGTGGTCGGCGGTGTTCTTGCTCCACAGCTGCTTCTCGTTCTCCAGGGCCTTGGTCAGGGTCTCTTCTCGGGCCCTGACCTCCGAAAGTGTCCCCTCAAGACCCTCCAGCTTCAGCTTCAGGTCATTGATGGAGTCATTGGCCTTGGAGAGCAACTCGGCTTTGCCGAGGACCGCGGCCTGCGCCTTCACCAAGGCGCTATTGAGCGTGTCTTTCTCCTTCACCAGCTCCAGGACCTGCTGCTTTAGGTCATCCCGCTCCACCTCCAGCTCCTTCACTCTACCGGTATGGACGAGGGCTTAGGCATCGAGCGCCTCCATGTGCTTCTGCTCCAGTTCCTGCGTTCGTAGCACGAGGAGCTTCTCGACCTCCTCATCCTTGCCACGGAGCATGGCGGCGAGTGCCTCCTCGTGAGAGGCAGGGTCCTCCTCCTTGGAATTCAGCTCGGCCTGGTGCTGATGTTGAGCGGCTTCGTCCTTGGCGGCCTGTTCCTTTGCCGCCTTTTCGGCTTTCTCGACATCGGTGTACTTCAGGATGAGCTCCCATTTGCGCTCAACCAGCAGGTCCTGAGCGACCTTCAGCGTCCCTGGCGGCCTCCCCGATAACGGTGTCGATATACTCCTGGTCCACCGAGGAAGGATCTGGATACCAAGAAGAGAGGATGAGACAGGGCCGAGGTTAAGGTTCAATAAGAAAAAGAAAGAGCGAGGACAGAAAGCAAACGAATTACCCGCTTCAAGCTGGGAAGAAGTAGCGCCCTCCCCTCTAGCATTTGTTGTCGGGGCAGAGCCCCCGGGACCCAAGTTCATCTCCTCCTCCATATGAGTGGGCTCAGTGGTGGATGCCCTCGCGGGGCGGCGTAGTCGAGGGGGGCGTCGTGTTGGGGGTGGCCCACAGCGGCTCCTTCTGCCGCCGTTCTTCTCCTACGAACCCGACAATGTCAGCATCAAGGATTCACACCCCAATGTTCATTAGTGGAGGAGTGAGTGTGAACTTACGCTAGGGGCTGGGGCGGGGGCAGCGCTAGGGACTGCTATCCGGGCTGCTCTCCACCAACAATGGCATACGCAAAGTACCTGCCGGGGGGTTGTCGCCCGTCAAGGCCGTGGCCTTCTTCACCGCCCTCTGGGCCAACGTCTCCATATCCTTGCGAGAAAAAACAACTCAAGAAAACCGGTGCAGTCTAAAGGGACGGGGATGATGAAGGGAAAGATGCTTACTCATCCTCCACCTCCTCTTCCGCTGCCTTCCTCTTCCTACTTGGGCTGAGAGACCCAAGATCGAAGACGACCTCCGTGTCGATGACTGCGGGAGGAGGGGAAGGGGATGGAGTCTGGCGACGCTTGGACGAAGTAGAGGCGGTCTCTTTCTTCTTCGCCACCGCGGCCTTCACCACCTTCTTCTCTGCCGCGACCCTCGTCAGGCGCACGTACTCCCGGGAGGATGCGAAGGGAACATTCTTGTGGCCCGACGTGGACGTCAGTTCATCTGAGTGGGGGTGTATGTGATAGCCTGGTTTATTAGGGATGATAGACTACTCATATCAATAAGGAATTCCTTTTTTTTCTGGGAGCCCATTCGAAAAGAACTCCAAAGTTAAGCTTGCTTAGCTTGGAGTAATTTTTGGATGGGTGACCGACCGGGAAGTTGCTCCCAGGTGCGCACGAGTGAGGACAAAGTGCGTAGAAAATACTAATATTGATATGTGGGGCCAGTCTAGATCCTGCCAGGAGTAACGTCCACCGGCGGATTTGTCCGGGGTGTTACATTGCACTAGCGAAAGTACAGACCCTAGGCCTCATTTTCAAGAATTACAATACCGTTTGTGCTCGCTTTTTTTACTTGCTAACTTGCTGTTTTTTATTGTTCCCATTACGAAAATTAATATATACTATCCATATTACACTTGTATCACCATCTCACCGAACTAGTGCACCAATACAAATTACCATTGCATTTGGTTTGTTGGGGACACAAGAGACTTTTTTTATTTGGTTGCAGGGTTGTTTGAGAGAGACCATCTTCATCCTACACCTCCCACAGATTGATAAACCTTAGGCCATCCACTTGAGGGAAAATTGCTATTGTCCTACAAAACTCTGCACTTGGAGGCCCAACACATGTCTACAAGAATAAAGTTGCGGAGTAGACATTAGATTACAACCCAAATGCTACCACAGAAACATCAGGGGGGGAAGATAGGGATTGAAAGAGCCAGCTTCAGCTTCCCGGTCTAAGCACCCCCGGCCTCCATCCTTGCGACGCATGGTACACATCGTTTGCCTCCTGCTCGCCCCTAGTTCCATTGATAAAATGAAGTAATAATATAGTTAAAATAGAGCGAGTGTCCTCTCTAACATTTCATTTCCAATGTAGAAAAAGAAAGTGCTTCTCTTTGTTAGTATATGTTTCATCAACTAGTCCCATTGTTAAAGTTTAAGCATTTCTGCAAACTGGGGTGCTTAATTTTAGTTGATCTGCACAAAAATAGAGATTGGAATGTCTAAAGGCCCCTCCTTGTACCACCGATGCACACTAATGTTCATCACTGGCAGAAGGTATATCAGGGAGACTTGGGTCGATTTCCAGTATGAGGCCTACTGTATGAGACGTCGTAGGGCCCATCTCGCCCTCGCAACATGGCATACTATGATACTATCGCAATATTTTCTTCTATTTATTACTGTATGTTTCATCAACTAGTGCCACTATAATGTAATCATGCATTTTCATTATCTTTGCAAACAGGGCTATTCAGCTGCATTTTGGTGGAACTGCATAAATGTATGGATGCAACTGGCATATATGCAGAGTGCGAGATGTGCCAAGTAAAAATTACTGACAGCAACCATGCTCCATGCACACATTGGCATCCACCACCACTAGTGGGATGTGTGGCGCTCTCTGTGGACGGACCTTTCTCGGCAGCAAATCCTCTAACGAAATACTAGTAGCTTATATTGGCAGTTTTTTAGGGAGTACTCTTTTCTGAAAGAAGCACCAATCTATTTTTCTTTATTTGTACACAGTGTCACAACTTTAACACAAAGGTGCAGAGTTATTTTAGGGTGATTGGCGTAGTACTCGGAGACTGATTGTAAGCATAATTTTCATAGGTAGTCACACTAATTGTAAGCATGAGCAGATGGAAGATTAGGTTATGCGAGGCTTACCTTAAACCCTACCGCCGCCCTTGAAACGAGGCGAGCATTGAGGAAACCATGGAGAATGGCGGGGAAGCGACGTTGCACCATCCGACCTCTTCTTCTGGTGGGAGAACAAATACTCAAGTGGCTCTGGCTGGCTCTGCACCCTCACGAATGCCATACCATACTCGATCGATTCATTATCCTCTGGATGCTCGACCTTCGACTTGTATGCCCACCACCTCCGCCGGACTTTCGCCTAGGGCGAATCTGTCTGCTCCATCACCTAGAGGAGATACTCGATGAACTCAAAGGACTGCGACGTGACTGCCACCATGGAGTACATCGCCGCCCTCATCGCTGCTGTCTCGCTCTTTCACATACATTGCCACATGGCCCTCACCGTCCCCGAAATCTCCCACTCATTGTCAGACCAAGTAAGGATCTCCTTCAACCTGGCCGACTTTGCCTGGCCGCCGCCGGTGATCTGCCCGATTCGCTGCTGCACCGTCTCCATGGATGTCCTTCTGAGAGGTCCGGTGCTACCTTTGGAAGATGGCAAGAGAGATGGTGGTCTTGCAATAGAGAAGAGGGATAGGCGAGATGGTAGTTTTGCAATGGAGAAGATGGAGAGCAGAGGGGTGGTTTTGCAATGGATAAGAGGAAGAGGCAAGACGGTAGTTTTGGAATGGAGATGATGGAGAGGACAGGAGGTGGTTTTGCAATGGAGAAGAGGGAGAGGAGCGTGCGGCAGCAATTTATGATTGGACGAGAGGGCGGCGCACAGTGACTGGATCAAAATCAAAATCAATTTAACCTTCAATTAAGAAAGCGACCCCACATTAACTAGTCTCCCTTTTACTTTGGGTCATAATTGACCATGATTTTCACAAATAAAATATATGTTATACATTGCAAAAATAATATAATTTGAAAGTACATTCAGATACGAACCAAACGATACCATTTTTGGTGACATGCATTCACATTTTGCTTGTCAAATACAGTATGTGGTCAAACTTTGACCCAAAATACACAAAACAAATAATACTTCCAAGACCAGCGCTGCTCCTCTCCTCTTAAACCACCGCCTCTCCTCTCGTGTTCCAATTTAAATCCAGCGCCGCTCCTCTCCTCTTCCATTTCAAAACCAGCATTGATCCTCTCCTATTCTAATCCAAAACCAGCGCCGCTACTCTCCTCTTCCATTCAAAAACCACCGCCAGCAAGTGAAGGTGCTGTGGAGAAGTAGATCGATGGAGGAGTACAACCTATACGTGTGGATCGCAGACGGTGACCCTGTGAAGCTAGCTATGATGTTGGAGATACTGTCTTGGTTTGACAATAAGGACCAACTAGCAGCGACGGAGACATCCATGGCCAAATATCTGCAACAGAGTGAAAAGGTGGCGATACTCCTTAAGGGAGTCACGCTGGAGTACATAGAGCTGCTCCTTTGGGCCATGGAGCAAACAGATTGACCGAATCCGATCGTGAGGCAGTGGTGGTGGGAGTATCGATCCCAGATGGAGCATACACCAGAGATTGAAGGATCGAGTTGTCGGCATCCTGGGAATGGGGGTCCCCAGACTTGCCTGCCTGTGGCCCACGGTGTGGCTCCACCAGCGGCCATGTACGACCCATCTTCACCAGCAAACACTCCAGACCCTCGCGAGGAGCCAAGCCTCGCAAGGCGGACACGGCAAGACCTCCTCGGGGGCGGCCTCACTAGGCTGGCTCACGAGGGGTGGAGAGATCAAGACAAGGGGCGCCTCGTGCAGTTCCTGTGACGCAAGCAATGACGACCAGGGCTAGGCGGGCGCCAGTGCGCGCAGTGTCCTCGTTTCCTCTTTGGTGCTAAAGAGGCAAGCGCGGGCGCGGTGTCCCAAGGAGTCAAGCAAAGGTTTCCATATCGGTGCAATGAGACCAAGACCAGCAGGACGGTAGTACGGAGGTCACCCTGCAGCCCAGGACAGCATCATCACCAGAGCCTTTAGCAGGCGAAGACCATCTTTTGTCAGGATAGCTTGTACTAGCTGCCCCCCTTCAAATTGGTCATTGTCGGATCCCTTCCCGCATAATATTCGGGAAGAGGACCCGCACCTCTATATATAGGGCTAGCCACCATCGTAGGGAGGCTTCTCATCTTGGACTAGATCCATTCCACCAAGGAAACAACACAAACTCGCCAAGAAAAAGAGCACCTCTCCTCAGGAGGCTATTCTTCCCTTGTAACTGTTCATCCTCAGCCCAAGAGGCAATCCACCACACCACACTGGAGTAGGGTATTACACCACATCGGTGGCCCGAACCAGTATAAATGTTGTGTCCCTTTGTTCTGCGAGTTTGACGCACTAAGCCTTGAGATCACGGTGAGGGCGTAACTAGAGGGAGGAGAAACCTTCATGCGCACCCGAGTGTTCGAACCTCAAGGGTTTTCCCGGAAACCGAAATCCAGAATTTGGCGTGCCAGGTAGGGGTGCACCGAAGCCTCTCTTTCGTCAGCAGACCCGCCAACACTCTACAGTGCCGATGTCCGGTGACCCGAGGGCTGCTACCGATCACTGGGCAGCCTGGCCAGCCCGGGCAGCGTCGTCCGCCTAAGAAGACCTCATCTCCGCGCTCCAGGTGGCACGCGCACGGCTAAACACCGCGGGGCGCGGGCGGCGTAGTACGACGCCTTCCACCCTTAGCCCGCGGTGCGCACGGGCCGCCGCAAGGGCCTCAAGCTACGCCACATCGACGGTGCCGCTCTCCCAACGGGAACAAGCAAACATGAAGGCCACACTCACAGTGGTGCGGGAGCTGCTGCGATACCGACTGATGGAGAGTCGTCGAGATGCATTGCTGGAGCGTATTGCCAAGATGCTGGATGCCGCAGCCAGGGGTACATGGCCTTTATGCTCCTTTATTACTCCTCAGGCTACGGCCAGATCGCACAGTGGGCCTCATCGCGCCCGCACGCCCCCGGGCTCACCAGTAGGTTTCGTCAGCACCAGCGCAACCAGCAGCGCGGGACACCCAACCACACATGTGCCTCCCCCAATGCGTGCAAGCGTAAGCAGTGCCACCCACTGTCCCGGCGGGATGCCGCCCTACCATCCTGGCACGCTGAGCCAAGCAACGTGGAGCGTAGGGAACCTCGACAAGGTTTCCGGGGCGACGGCCCTGGAGGCCTATGTGCCCCGCATGATGGACCAGGAGTACACACCGGAAGATGACCCCGGTTCATTCCTCGAGCCGGGTTGGGAAGAGGAGACGCTGGAAGCTGATGCCTTCCAGGAGCCACCCGGGAGCCTCGCCGACCACGCCGGCAAACAACACCTATAGGGTACCACTAATCTCTCAGGAGCAGGCTTACACTAACCATGGGTCGCAAGTGAATCAGGTCGCAGCGGTGGACGACGGCCCCAACACGGGCCCTACTTCCACCAGGGGAAGCGCATTGGGGGCTGCAGGGGAGGGCCGGGAAAGGCCCCTCCCCGCATCGAATGGAGCAAGGCGTCGCCCGGAGGTAGGTCCTCTACCGGGGAGGCACCGTGAGCCTTTCCCCCGGCAGAGGGCCCGTGGTCACCGAGGGCGCCGCTAGTGTCCCCTTTGCCCCTTGGCATCATCCTGGTTTCCTGACGCCCCAACGGTGGTCGAGGGTGGTGCAAGGCGGGGTCCTCATCTGACGATATGAAGCAAGCCTAATTCCTGTGAAGGTCTCTACTCGTGACACTGTCGTGTAACAATGAGTGGAGCTATACACGCACCAGAGTCTCCGAAGTGCCGCCCTTGGGCCTCGGGCGCTCCCGCCCACGTCCTAGTGGAAGCACCATGCTCCGCGCTGGCCGTCGACACTGTCCCCCAATGACTATGCTCACAGCCTGTGAAAGCACTTAGCTCCTCGCTGGTGAGAAGACCCGAAGACTCCAAGACAAGAAGACTAGCTAAGTGCCGGACACAGCCATTTGCTTTCGACCTCTTTTCTATAGCCTAGACTCGCAGCTTTTGATCTTGAATA
>NC_057803.1:205523944-205576944 GCF_018294505.1 Triticum aestivum | reverse complement strand
TCTTAATTTCTGGATTCGTGTTTTGTTTGAGATTTACGACTGCAGTCTTCCCCCAATTCGAAGACCTCGCGAGCGGGGGCTGGCAGCGGCGCACACGCACTATGAACGCATCTCGCCATTACTAGAACTCGCTTCTCGCGGTCCCTCTCGGGTGGACTAGGGGACCTCTCAGGAAACCAAAACCTCGCAAGCTCGTGAGGGGCTCCTCTCAGAAGGAATGCACGTCCACAACCGCCGAACCAGTTTGAAGCCCAGCTAAAGCGTAGTAAGTTACGGGATCAAGCCCGCAAGGGGAGTCGCGAGCACCCAAAAGCACGCTTTAAGCCTAGCCTAAGGATTGAAGTGGTGGTCTATTTACATGAGGGGCTTCCCCTCTCCAAAATGCTCTTACACTGTGAGGGGCCGTACCCAAGCTTTTTGCATGCGGGTTCAAAATAAAGGAGCGAGGGCTCAGCCGGACATATCGCTCGCCTCGTTCCCTGAATCTCTCCCGGACAGGCTACTGGTGCTGTCACTGTCTCTGTTTCCACTGCCATCATCCACACCGCCATCAGCCGCGCCTCCATCGACCACGTCGCCCTCATCCGTCACGACCACCACCGCTGTCAGATTTCGGGTTCCAGCAAAACCCTTGACGTTCGAACACTGGGTGCGCACGGAGATCTCTCCCCTTCTTTAGCTCGCGCACATCATGATCTCACGGCCTAGCATGTCGAACCCAAAGAACAAGAGACACAGTGTTTATACTGGTTCGGGCCACCGATGTGGTGTAATACCCTACTCCAGTGTGGTGTGGTGGATTGCCTCTTGGGCTGTGGATGGATAGTTACAAGGGAAGAACAACCTCCTGAGGAGAGGTGTTCTTGTGCTTGGTGAACTTGTGTGGCTAAGGATGATCTGGATGATCTCTCTCTCTCTGGATCAATGGCGTCATACTATGGTGGCTACTCCTATTTATAGAGGCCTTGGTTGTCACAGCCGTAGAATTTGTTTGTAATTAGTTGCATCAGCACCCATGCATCATGTCTAAAATTTATTTAAAAGTTGAAATGGGGACTGTTAAACCTTAGCAGCAAATGAATTTCAACTAGGTTCAACTTAAATCTTTTCAATGAACCCAAAATGCCCTTTAAAAATGTTCATCATTTTTGAATTGGTTTTGGCACCTGTGACAAAAATGGTGCACATTTTTCCAGCTCAATTTGGATTTTTGAATGAACTCTTTAAGTATTTGAATTTGGGCATTTGATTGCTATAAATAATTAAAAATGCCCAAATAGTTCTAGAAGTGGTTGAGGGCTGTTGGAAATATTTCCAAATGTGCCCACAAGTCATTTCAGGAATTTTGGAAATGGTTTGGTCTTTGAACTAAATCAAAACATAATAGCAAAAATAGGAAAACAGAACAAATTAAGAAAACAGAGAGAGAGAGTCACCTGGGCCACTTACCTGGCGCGGCCAGCTGGACGGCCCAGCCCACTGGCTGGAGCGGTTGTCTTCAACCTCTGCCAGTAGGCAGAGGCGTGTCGACGCGTGCGCGCCCAAGGCCTCCACCTCATCTCTGCCTGCTCGCCCGGATGCCTCTGGACGGCGCCATGCACTCCCCCCGGGCCCCCTCCCTCTCTCTCGCTTCCATCCCCTCCTCTCCCTCGCTCTGTTCCGCGACGGCCGACGCGGCCATGGAAGCGCCGCCGTGAACCACCACGCTCCCCAACCCCCTCTCGCCTTCCCGTGTTGCATGGAAGCTCCGCCACCGTCGCCCACGCCTCCTAGACGACCCACAGGACGCCGGACGCACCGCACCACGACCATGGTGTTGTCTTCAACCTCTCGGCTGCCGACGACCGCACGCCGTCACCAACCCTTCCCCGAGCCCGCTGAGACACGTACTGCAACGGTCGTGAGCTCCTCCCCCGAACCCCCTCTTCTCCGTCTCGTTTGCATGCCGTAGCGCCATTCCCCACCGTCACCGAAGCTCGCCGCCGTTGTGCTTCGTCGCCACCGTGGCTAGAGCGAACATAGCTCAAAGCCGAGCACACCATTGTGCTCAGTGCGGCTCCAGGAGCCCGTAGTGCCCACCAGCTCCTCCCCACGTGCCCCTAGCTCCAACCCGAGCACGCCCGTAGCTCCGGCCGCCGCCCAAGTGGTCGCTGCCGTAGTTCCCGATCTCTCCTCACCTAGCGGCCTGCTCCGTTGGATGCGGTGCACATCCAGCAACCCGTAGGGCCAAACCGCGAGCCCAATGGTTGCCGGATAGCAGAACTCGATGCCTCCGCCGTGCGAAATGGTTGCCGCCGGCCAGATTCCGGCGAGGCCGACGTGGCGACATCATTAGTTGCTAATGAGCCCACTAATGACCCCTGTAGAGCCACTGATGTGTGGGACCCTGTGACTAATTAGGTTAGTCTAATTTTTTGTTAAGTTTAGTACTAATATGTGTGGACCCCATGTGTCAGCTTTGACTTTGGTCAAGTCAACATTGACCGGTCCCACCTGTCATCCACACAAACCAGCCCGAGACACTAACGTGCCGACCCCACATGTCAGGTTTGACCTGGACCCAACCTGTTGACTGGATGATGTCATAGTGACGCAGTGATGAGGTCATAAATGCTTTTCTGGATTTTAAATAAATCAGAAATGACTTGTTTAATTCAGAAAATGTCCTAAACTTCTAAAAATCATAGAAAATCAACCGTAGCTCAGAATTAAATAAATTATATATGAAAAATTATCAGAAAAATCCAATCTATCCATATGTGACATTTTCATGCTTGTTAGAACAACTTATAGCTGCTGAATTGGACAAATCAATAAATGGCATTTGAAATGCCTTACATGGAGTTTGAATTTGAACCTTTGGTTCAAACCAACTTCATTTAATCTGGTTGCTAGATGCATTAGCCCAAACACCAGCATGTTGCCATGTCATGATCATACATCATATTGTTGCATTGCATTGATTGTGTTCTTTTTGTGTTTGCTGGTGATTGTCCCCCCTCGGTAGACGTATGTTTCGACGATGTGATCAATGACACCGATGAAGAGTTATATCATCTTCAGAAGTGCCAGGCAAGCAAAACCCCCTTGTTCATTCCAATACAATCCCACTCTCTCGCTCCTGCTCTCTTTTACTTCATTAGGACAACAACGATTCAACTGTTACATGATGCGGTAGTTGAACCCCTTTCCTCTGCATGACCTGTCATTGCCACAGTAAATAGATGAAACCCACTAGTATAAGTAGGAGTTGTTTGATCCCTGATGTGCCTACTCATTCATGCCTGTTTGTCATGCCTGCTACTGCTTAGACTTGAGTCAGGTCTGATTCATCGGGGATGAATTGGAATGGAGATGAACATGTCCTACTTTGTGTGAGCTAAGTGTGTGAACACGATTTGGTAAAGGTAGCGGTGAGACGCCATGTAGGAGTACATGGTGGGTTGTCTCATTGAAACCGTCCTCAGGAACTGAATTCTATGTTTGTGATCCATGAACAGCTACTACCACTCATTGGGATCCTTAATTGACCCTCTCGACTTATTAACTGCCCTAGTCCTCTGTCCAGGAGTTGCAACTAGTTTCTGGTGTTTATAGGATACGTGTTGGTGGCCGTGCGTAGCGCTGACCCTAGGGGTGGGCTATGATGCGGTAGATACACCGTGAAACGGTGTATCGGGCGCCCGTTTGGTGTCTCGGGGACCCTGCACACATTGTTTGGGGCTGTTAGCAAAACTCCGGCCGAATCTCCTCGCGGATGGAACCCGAATAGGCGATAAACCTAGACTAGAGACTTGTGTGGTTAGTCAGGTCATGGCCGACACCCTCGCCGGGCTTCCGCTTGAAGGTTGTCGAGATACATGACGTGTATATGGTGATAAGTGGTGGGAGCGTGTGTGAAGAAGTACACCCCTGCATGGTTATCATTATCTATTCGAATAGCCGGATTCCTCGGATATGGAAACTTGGACCCCTTGCATAGTTCATAGACAAGTGAAAGTGGATACTCTAAAATGCACAAGATAAGCGTGAGTGCTATGGATGGCGTTCTCGTAGGGAGACAGGAACGGATCCATAGTGGTGTATTGATATGGTGAATATGTGGACTCGTGTGTGCCACCTCAAAAGAGTTACTTACAGTCGTAGTTTAAGATAGCCACCGAGTCAAAGCTGGCTTGCTGCAGTTAAATTCCACCCCCCTTGTTGATACCGATGCATATGTAGCTAGTTCTGATGTAAGTCTTGCTGAGTACTTTTGTACTCACGTTTGATTAATTTATGTTTTGTAGAGAGACTTCAGTCTCGCTAGTAGTTTCGCGTGGACTTCGACGTTTAGCTTGATACCTCAGCTACGGTCTTGTGCCCTCAGCAGGATCTGGTAGACAGTCAGGTTTCTTAGACTTTTTCATTTGTAGATGTTTGTACTCAGACATGTTAATCTTCCGCATGTGCTTTGATTTGTATGCTATGATTGTTCAGTCATGAGACCCATATTTGTAATATCTCGCTCCTCGGAGCCTAATGAATAAATATTTGAGTCATAGAGTTATGTTGTGATGCCATGTTGTATTTACACATATCGAGCATATTGTGTGTATGATTGAAATGCTTGGTATGTGTGGGATCCGACAATCTAGTTGTTCATCCTTGGCAGCCTCTCTTATGGGGAGATGTAGTCTAGTGCTTCCATGAGCCATAGTAGTCCGCTACAGCCCAGTTCACCGGAGTCCTGCTAGCCCAGCACTACTGCTCAGGACACTTGACTGGCCGACATGTGTTTCACTTCGTTCCTATGTCTGTCCCTTTGGGGAAATGTCACGTGGTGACATCCGGAGTCCTGCCTAGCCTGCTATAGCCCGGGTTCCCCGGAGTCCTGTTAGCCCAGTGCTACAGCCCGGATTCACACGCTGTTGACCAACATGCTCGATGTGATTCATGTATGTCTGTCCCCATAGGTTGGTGCCGCTTTGGGTTCACGACTAGCCATGTCAGCTCGGGTTCTCTGTCATATGGATGCTAGCGAAGTGATATGAGGTGTTACCGGCTAGATCGATGTGACTTGGAATCGGGGTCCTGACACTGGCCCCCTTCCCAAATATTGAGTGCGAAGGGATCCCATAACGGCCAAATTCGAAGGGAGACAACTAGTATAAGTTATCCTGACAAAAGTAGTCTTCGCCTGCCAAAGGCTCTGGTGGTGACGCCGTCTTGGGCTCTACGGTGACCTCCATCCTGCTGTCCTGCTGGTCTTGGTCTCGTTGCACCGGTATGGAAACCTTTGCCTAATGACTCGGGACTCCTCGCCTAAGCTTGCCTCTTTTGCACCAAAGAGGAAACCAGGACACTAGGCGTGCTGGCGCCCGCCTGGCTCTAGTCGTCATGGCTTGCGTCATAGAAACCTCGCAAGGCGGGTCCTGGCCTCGGCGACGTCGGAGGCGTCGATGTCGGTGCCGATGGGGCCATGCAGGCTCTGCATTGTGGCCTATAGGGGGTCAGGCGGGTTGGCCTGACCCGCTGCGGTCCTAGCTTCGGCATCCTTCCTCGCCGCGCCAAATGAAGAAGCAGCGCTGGTGTCGGTGACGAAAACCTCTACGTAGAGGTCCATTGCCCCGGCGGGAACATCGCCGCCGAGGGAAAGGGGGGAGTCGGAGAAGTCGAGCACCTCCCTGGGGTACTTGTCGGCCGCAGGCACGTCGGAGATGTGCAATGCGGCAAGGAGACGACGAGCACGTCGATGACATCGTGCGCCAGCGTGATGCGCTCGTCAGAGTCGGAGTAGAGCCCGATCGAAGCATGCTTCCGGCCAGGACCTTGAGATGCCTCACGATGGGCTCAAACTGTCGCGGTGGGCGCACAGTAGATGCCATGGGACGGCATGAGCGAGTGCGGGATGCAAGACATACCCAAGTTCGGGGCTCTCCGGAGAGATAACACCCCTAGTCCGGAGAGATAACACCCCTTGAGCTGTATCAGGGAGGAAGAAAGGCAGGCCGAGGTTTGGGCTGCTCTCTCCCTGTATGTGGGTGTTCTTCTACTGCGTTCCTCACCCTCCTACATGGAGGCCTCCTGGGGAGTTTCATAGGTCAACCCCCCAGGGGTACAATGGTAATGTTGCAGGGCCGCGGGGCCGGGTTGTCAGCGTCTGGGGACCCGGTGCTGGGACCCGCCGGGTACCAGGTCTCGCCGGGTTACCCGGGCGCGGGGACCGTGGGGTATAGTGGCACTGTTGGCCACCTTGTCGATCGTCAGGGCATGGCCAAGTCGGGTCAGCTACAGTGGCGCTCCGTCAGGTCGTCGCTTGCTGGCGTCATGGGTGATGACGGGTGCACTGCTACCATGCCAAGGTTGGTCAGCGGGTATGTGGGGGGCACTGTTGCCTCGTCCGGCTGACCAAAGGCATGGGCAAGACACTTTGGCTTCAGTCATCAGTTGGTGGTGACTCGTCCCATCATACGGCTGGGATGGGGCGGCCGCTGACCCTTGGCCGGGTTGGAGTACACGCCAAGGGGTGTTGGCTTGTTGGGTAAGTCTTGGTGTGCCGGGCTCGGCCGCCCTGGACTAGCTTGTCGAAAAAGTCTTACGGATTAGGCCGGGTAGAGCGGGCTTGGCCGGGTCGAGCGACTCGGCCGAGCGCGAGCCGTCTTGACGGGTGATGCTGGCCCCGTTGTTTTTTGAAAGGATCCGGGTTCCGTTGCCTGCCCGGGGTCCATCCCCCCGACAGTGCTAAAGGGGCAAGTGCAGGCGAGGAGTCCTGAGGCATCAGGCTAAGGTTTCCATATCAGTGCCACGAGACCAAGACCAGCAGGATGGCATGACGGAGGTCACCGTGGAGCCCAAGACTGCGTCACCACTAGAGCCTTTGGCACACGAAGACCACCTTTAGTCAGGATAACATGTACTAGTTGTCTTCCTTCAAATTTGGCCATTGTGGGATCCCTTCCCTCTCAATATTTGGGGAGAGGACCAGGGCCTCTATAAATAGGACTAGCCACCACCGTAGGATGCAGCTGATATTGGATCGGAGCCATTCCATCCATAGCCTCACACAAGTTCACAAAGCACAATAACACCTATCCTCAGGAGGTTGTTCTTGCCTTGTAACTATTCATCCTCAGCCCAAGAGTCAATCCACCACACCACACTGAGTAGGGTATTACACCACATCGGTGGCCCGCACCAGTACAAATCTCGTGTCCTCTTGTTCTCTGGGTCCGTCGAGCTAGGCCGTGAGATCATGATGTGCGCTAGCTAGAGGGAGGAGAGATCTCCGTGAGCACCCTAGTGTTCAAACCTCATGGTTTTTACCGGAACCCGAAATCCGACATTTGGCGTGCCAGGTAGGGGTGCGTCGGAGCCTCTCTTCCACTAGTTGATCCTTCGACACTCCACAATTCCCATGTCCGGCGACCTGAGGACCAACGCCGACTGCTGAGCAGCTCGGCCAGCCTAGGCGGCATTGTCTTCCCAAGAAGACCACAACCCTGCGCCCCAGGCGGCACGCGCACCGCCAACCGCTGCGGGGCACGGGTGGCGCGGTCAAACACCATCCACCCTTACTCCACGACAAGCGCGGGCAGCCGCAAGGGCCTCAAGCTATGCTGGGGGACATGACGCCGCACTCCCGACGGGACCAAGAAAACAGGAGGGCCGCACTCACGGTGGCTCACGAGCTGCTGCGATGCCGGCTGATGGAGAGCGGCCAGGATGCCTTGCGGGAGCGTGTCGCCGAGCTACTGGATGTCGCATCCTCGGGAGCACCGCCCTTCTGCTCCCTGATTACGCCTCATGCCGCGGCCAGGATGCCTTGCGGGAGCGTGTCGCCGAGCTACTGGATGTCGCATCCTTGGGAGCACCGCCCTTCTGCTCCCTGCTTACGCCTCATGCCGCGGCCGGATCGCATGGCGGGCCTCGCCGCACCCGCGTGCCCCCGTGCGCGCCAGGAGGTTTCATCGGCACCGGCGGGACCAGCAGCAACGGACGCCCAATCGCACCCGTGCCACCTCGGATGAGCGGGGGCACGAGCATTGCCACCCGCGGCTCTAGCGGGATGCCGCCCTACCATCCTCAAGACGGCGGGCTGGGCCGGGCAACATGGAGCATGGGGCACTTCGGCGAGGTCTTCGAGGCGACGGCCTCGGAGGCCTACGTGCCCCGCATGATGTACCAGGATTACGCGCTGGAAGACGACCCTAGCTCGTTCCTCGAGCCAGGCTGGGAGGAGGAGGCGGTAGAAGCTGAGGCCTTCCAGGAGCCTTCGAGGAGCCTCACCAACCATGCGGGCAACAGTGGCAGACGGTGGCCCAAGCTCAAAGGCCTCCCTTCCACCAGGAGGAGCACACTGGGGGCTGTAGGGAAGGAGCCAGGAGCAAGGCCCCTCCCCGCATCACGCGGAGCAGGGCGTCCCCCGGAGGTAGGCCCTCTGCCGGGGAGTTGCTGGTGAGCCTTCCCACGGCAGAGGACCTGTGGTCGCCGATGTCGCCATTGGCGTCCCTTTGCCCCTTGGTTCGCCCTGGTCTCCGGACGCCCCAATGGTGGTCGAGGGTGACGTAAGGCGGGGCCCTCGTCCGACGATTTGAAGTAAGGCTCGCGCCTATGAAGGTCTCCGCTCGTGACACTCTCACGTAATAATGAGTGGGGCTGTACACGCCACGGAGTCTCAGGAGTGCCGCCCTCGGGCCTCGGGGCTCCCTCCCACGTCCTAGTGGTACCACTTAGCTCCGCGCTGGTTAGAAGACAAGTAGACTAGACTAGGTGCCGTACGCGGCCATTTGCTTTTAATCTCTTTTCTATAGCCGTGTTTTCTGGCTTTGGATTTAAGTTTGAAGTTGAATTTTCATTGGTGTGCACGGGGGGTGCCTTTTCTCGTTTGTACGATTTCTTGCAATCTAGTTCCTTGCCTTGATTCGGAGTTCGCACCTGCTGCCCCCCCCTCGTGAGCGGGGGCTGGTTGCGGCCCTCTCGGACGGATCGGCAAGCCCCTCAGAACCTCGCGACCTGACGAGTCGGTCTCGAACTGGCCCTGACTACGGTAAACTGCAATAGTAAGCTAGCGGTGGGACTCACAGGCTCATAAAAACACATCTCTGTCTTGGCCTAAGGAATAGAAGCAATAATCTATTTACATGAGGGGCTCCCCCTCCCAAAATGCTCTTACAACTCTCAGGGCTGTGCCCGAGCTTTTGCATGTAGGGTCGGCAACAAGGAAGCATGGGCTCAATCAGACATGTCACTCACTGTATCCTCCGGGACGCCCTCAGACGCATTGCTGGCAAAGCTGTCGCTGTCGCTGGCATCGCTGTTTCCATTACCGGTGCTGCCCTCACCATCGTCGACCACTTCGCCTTCATCCACAGCGACCACCACCGCGTCGTCCTCGGAGGTGAAGGGCCTGACTGGAGCATCCACATTATCCTCTACCCAGCGCGCTAGGTCGCCCCGGATGGCCTCGGGAACAGGGGCAATGGCAGCGTCAAAATTGAAGTAGGGGTAGGTGTTCTGGAGGTGGCTGAAGACGCGGGAGAACGCGCGCCTGAGCAGGCCGCGGCTCCTCTCTTCAACAAGCTCGCGAGCCCTCTCGGCGTGTCACCACATGGGTGAAGAAGAGGAGGTGACTAGCGTAATCGTTCGAGTGGGGATGAGGGGCATCTTCGTCATAGATGGTGCCCAGAGACGCGTTGGCTCTGATCCTGAGGCTTTGGATCATAGGGGCATGCACGCGCTCCAGCGTCCTCCACTGGAGAGCTTCCTCCCTGCTCTGCTGCATGGAGGACTCGGCGCTGGCGACATGCTACTGAAGAGAAAGCAGCTCGGCATGGGCAGAAGCCAGCTCAGCTTGCACTGAGATCAGGGCGGCTGCAGCGAATTTCTCATGCTCTCCCGCCTTAGCCAACCCTGACTTGAGGGCAGTAGTCCTGCCCACAGCTTCGGCTTCCACGAGCTTCATCTTTAGGTTGTAACGGCCCAGAAGATCCACGCGAGCCTCGGCCACCCGGTGATCGACCTCCTCCTGGACCTTGGCCTTGTGCACGCTGACAGCATCCTCCGCTTGGGCGACTTGGCGCTCCCTCATCTCCAACTGCTCAAGCTCAAGGTTGCGCTCCTTGGCTTCCAGCACGAATGCTTCCTCGCGCTTCAGGATCTCTTCCTCCTCGGCAGGCATCCCCTTCATCGATGCTAGGGCGGCCTTGCGCGCCTCCACTTGCTGCTCCAAGGAGGCACTCTAGGCTTGGAACTCCCACGCGCATTTCTCCGCGATCTCGCGGCGATGATCAGCTTCCCGGGCTTCTTCCAAGGCTCGAGCGCAGGCCTCACGCGAGGTCGCAAGAGACACCTCGGGCTTTGCATTATCAAGCTCGCACTGGTGGCGCCCGAGGTTGATGGCCACCTTCAGTTTATGCCGCTCCTCCATCAGCCGAAGACCCTCGGCCTCGAGGCGCGCGTGTACATCCACGAGTTCTCCGCTGAGCCGACTCATAATGCCCATCGCCTCCCGAAAGAGCTCGTGGCGGACGACACTCCGTTCGTGCGCAAACATATGCGCGCGGCCGATCCCGTCCTCCACAGCGGGGGTCGCCGACGGGATCCGAAGCGGCTCTCCCCCTTTCCGCAGGGGGCTAGGGGCTAGCGCCCCTCCCCCCGGTCACCGACTGGGCTTCGACCGGAGCCCGGTTGAGTTGAGGCTCGCCACTCAAAGAAGAAACCAAGAACGAAGCCATCCAGCCGCCGTCTACAACTAGAAGAGATGGCAGGAGCACGGGCTTGAGGCGCCAAGCTAGCGTGTCTGCCTCTCCGGCCGATCTCGTGCCGGGGGCGGCATGCTGGCTTGGAACGCTCAAGGCCAGTGGGAGATTCCAGGCAGGAGGAGGTTGCTTCCCGGCAGGCTTCACGGCCTTAGTAGATGGGATCCTGAAGAGCCACCATCAGGAAGGGAAGGAGCACTCAAGTAATTACAAAGCTAAGGTACTTCCTATGTTTCAACGGTAGGAAGGCGCCACTGCTGCAGCTTGGGGACCCCTTCCTTTTGCGGAGCGCATCGAAGTCTACACGGAGCTGGCCAAAGCGTCGGACATGGCGACCAGCGCAGAGCGCGGCTGGTGAAGCACCCGAGGAGGCGTTCTCAGGAGCACCAAGCTGGGGAGAGCCATCGGGTTCCGCCTCGTGATGACCTAGTGAGGCCTTGGGAGATTTGGCCTCAGGAGCAGCGGATTTGGGTCGCCCCCTCAACTGCCACCCTAGAGCGAGAGTCACGTGCTCCCAGAGATGGCGACTCAGGAGCCACGGGCGGCGTCGACACCTCGGCAACTGCGCCTCTGGCCTCCAGTGGTGCTTGCCCCCCTGCGTCCACTCTTGGGGCAAGTTCGGCACCCGCGACAAGGTGGGGAACCACGGCGACGGGGTTCTCGAGGGACCCCTCAAGGCCGACTCGACGCAACCCCCATTCGTCAAAGGGGGGCATCTGCCCCATGAACTCCACCCTGTTTGAGCAGCAGTACAAGAGATAGCCCTCCAGTGGCATATCGGCTGGCGAGGGATCGCTCGCCAGGACCTCGAGCGGAAGCCTTGACTCCTGAAGCCTCATGCGATCTTGGCTGACAGACAGGGCCCACATCGGCTGGGAATGGTGCTGAAGTGGGGTGACTCGGCATTGGAGGAACTCCTTCATCACCATGGGCGCAGTCAAGCAAAGATCTTTCAGCCTCTTCAACCGGAGCCAGACGAAGGCGAGGCGGGGGCTCGCAAGCTTCTCATGATCTCAGCCGAAGCTGGGGACATCGGGCGCCGACGGAGGCAAGAGCAAAGGGTTGAGCACTCCGACGTCCACATACACCGACCGCGTCCGGAACCCGCTCGCAGACGGCGGGAGTTCAAAGTCAATCCCCGAGCCAGTCGTCGTCACCACGGCCTGGAAGCTCAGGCACCCCGAGCATTGCCGGGGGTCGGTCAGGTGCAGCGAGAAGAAATGGCGTAGAAGGGCCACAGAGGGGGCGATGTCCACCATGGCCTCACAGACAAAGGCAAAGACGGCAAGAAGGGTGAAATATTGGGGATGTTGGTGTAGCATATGAATCTGGTAATGGGAAAGCACGACGTTGAAGAAGGCGGAGAATGGAGGGACCAGGCCGGCCCATAGGGCAACGATGACGAATTGGACCTCAGTGGCTATTCTAACGATAGAAGCTCGGGACGCAGGCTAGGCCACCGTCCCTCCCCATTCATTGAAGCTGGTGGCGAGCACAGGGCGCACCTTGTCCATGGCCTCCCAATTGAGCACCCGCGATCGGCCGACGACGGGCTCAACGGTCAGAGGTGGGCTGGCTGAGGACAGGGGCTTGTTCCCTTTCTCCGTTCGGTTCTGCGCCATGGCGATTGAGAGGACTGAGCTCAGGTCGGATTGGGAGAGGAAGTTGAGTTTCGAAGAAGCGGAGGAGTTGGGGAGTGCGTTGCCAGCAATGGGGAAATAACTATGGAGGACGCCGTAGCTGCCTAGCCAGGCGGATATCAAGGATGCGTGGGGAAGCGGGGCTGCCCACGTCCAATCGATCACCACACGTCGAGCGGGGCCACAGGGGATTGGGGCCCGCGGCGCTCCGCACTTGCCCTTTGGCTTCGCCTCGAAGCCAAGTCCGTGCGCGCCTTGGGCCTGGGGGCGACTGTTGGCGTCCTAGGAATGGGGGTCTCCAGACTTGCCTGCCTGCGGCCCGCGGCATGGCTCCACCAGCGGCCCTGTGCGGCCCATCTTCACTAGCAAACACACAAGATTCTCACGAGGGGCCAAGCCTTGCGAGGCGGACGACACAAGACCTCCTCGGGGGCAGCTTCACCAGGAAGGCTCGCGAGGGGTGGAGAGATAAAGGAAAGGGACACCTCGCGAGGTCCCTGTGATGCAAGCCATGACGACTGGAGCTAGGCGGGCGCCAGCATGCACAGTGTCCTCGTTTCCTCTTTGGTGCTAAAGGGGCAAGCGTAGGCGAGGAGTCTCGAGGCATCAGACAAAGGTTTCCATATCAGTGCAACGAGACCAAGACCAGAAGGACGGTAGGACGGAGGTCACCATGGAGCCCAAGACGGCGTCACCACCAGAACCTTTGGCAGGCGAAGACCGCCTTTAGTCAGGATAACTTGTACTAGTTGTCTCCCTTCGAATTTGGCCATTGTGGGATCCCTTCCTGCTCAATATTTGGGGAGAGGACCAGGGCCTCTATAAATAGGACTAGCCACCATCATAGGAGGCAGCTGGTATTGGATCGGAGCAATTCCATCCATAGCCTCACACAAGTTCACCAAGCATAAGAACACCTCTCCTCAGGAGGCTATTTTTCCCTTGTAACTATTCATCCTCAGCCCAAGACGTAATCCACCACACCACACTAGAGTAGGGTATTACACCACATTGGTGGCCCGAACCAGTATAAATCTCGTGTCCTCTTGTTCTCTAGGTCCGTCGAGCTAGGCCGTGAGATCAAGATGTGCGCTAGCTAGAGGTAGGAGAGATCTTCATGCACACCCCAGTGTTCAAACCTCAAGGGTTATGCCAGAACCCGCTTTTGTTTTTTTCTTTCCTTTCTTCCTACATGCGAAAAAGAAACATGTATGGGGCCCTGCAAGGGCGTGCAACAAACTATGATTTCCAAGATTCTATGTTGTGTTTATTGTTCCTGTGTCGTGTTGCAGCATGAGTGCTTTATGTAGGTGTGTAGGGATAACTTAGCTCGACGTGTCTGAAGTAGTTTCCGCCTCGTGAGGCGTGCATCTCCCAGCAACTGGTGATACCTCCTTTGTGACGCCCCAAGACCGGAGATTCAGATGCCTTCTAGGGTTTCCAAGATTCGTTGTTGATTTGTTTCATCTGTTGCATTCATCTTTGCATCGTGTGCATTGCATCATCATGTTTTCAAAACTTGCATCCGTCCGGGTTTCCCCGTTCCTTTCGTTGTCCGTTCTGAGCCCAGACACACTTGCACGCGCCCACGGCATGTACGAAATATTATTTTATAAGTGGCCGGAAAATGTTCTCGGAATGGGTTGAATGTTGGCGTGCGGTCTTATTATAGTGTAGATAGACCGCCTGTCAAGTTTCATCAGATTCAGAGTTCGTTTGATAGCCTAACCGTTAAATTATAGCGGCATTATAGCCGGTCTAATGTCGGACGTTTTCGGTCTTCGGAAACAGTTACCGGGGCTCTCTCTCTTCTCTTCTCTCAGCTCGAGACCGCCTATACAGTCTAACTCTCACTGTCAGGCCCTACCTAACCTCTCTCGTCAGTCCGCGGACCTCCTCCCATGCGCGTCCGAAATCTGTCCCGGACCCGACCCGGACAGTCGTTACCACTGTGTCCGGATCATCCCCTAACATCTATAAAACATCTCTATTTTGTTAATTGGACTCCCTCGCCTATTTTTCTTGACCGCCCGATTTCGATTGGAGGGTCCAACCTCAATCCTATTTTCATATATATAAACCAACCACCTACCAAAACAGATCAACCCTAACCCTAGGCTGTCCCATCCACTCCTCCCCAATCCCGAAGCCACCGCCACCCGCTCTTCCTTGTTGTTTGGGAGTTTGTCCCATCGCCGCCAGATCCCTTCTCTATCGGGATCTTCTCTCGATCCACCGAAACCGTAGCCCTCCACCTCTCGATCTCTCCCTAGTCCGCACCAACCAGTGCCTCCCCTGATCCCCTTGTCCACCTCCTGCAGCCATGAACGCCTGGGGGTGCAACAGCCTGAGCACCGACCGGCAACCGAAGCTCCATCACTTGCGACCAGGACCGACCTCTTCCTCCTTCCCGTTTCCTTATCATCCTATCTCTCAACTCCCTCTCCGTCTCTATACTAGGTACGAACAGGAGAGCACCCGACTCCATGGATGGCCTCGAGTTCTTCCCCAACGCCAGCCTTCTCAACCACCTCGCGTCACCACCGGCAGTTTCCTCGCCGGAGACCCACCAGGAGGTCACCAGCATTGTGCCTCGCCATCTCCAGCCTCGTGCGTTCAAGATGTCGTCACCACTTGCCTCCTCTGCCGCCCTTGTTGCGAGCCGCCGTCTGGATTCGTCGGACCACTGCTTCATCAATGTCGTCACGTCGCCGGCAAACTTCGATTATCCAAGCCCGTGGCCGCCGCCTGGCCTCATCGTCGGAGTCCCACGCCCGCGCCAACCTCCTGTCGCCATCGTTCCTGGCGCCTTTGGCTCCGCCACTGACCAAATCGAGCTGCCCCAGGGTCCCTCCGTCCCCTGCTATGTTCGATCCGGAGGATCCCGGCCGGAGCTGCCTGCGTTGACCCGTCCCTGCCCGAGCCTCCCCTGCATCCTGTTCGCGCCTCCCGCACCTGAAGCCCGAGCCCCTCCTGCGATGCTCGCCGCTGGAGCTCCTCCTTGCCCGCACCTGGACGACGCTGAGTTGTCGACACTCCTCTCCAACCCTCTGCATCACCTGGATCCGGCTGGGTCCATGCTTCCCTATCGCCGGCCAAGTCCCTGCATCGCCGCTGTTTTACCTGTCGCTGCCGTTCTTCTTCAGAAACGAGCAGCAGTGACTCACTCGTCCCGAGCGTTGACCACCTTCTTTGCATCCAACTGGGCCGCCCCAACAACCGCTGCATCCTCCTGCAAGGCCCAGCGCCCGCCTCTACGTCGCCATCGCCATGGGCCGCCGGATCCACAAGCCTCTCTGCAAACGGGCCGAAGCCCATGGGTGAGGCCGCCCCCGTGCGCCCTTCTTTTTTTTCTCATGTTGGGCCAGCCTGCCAGATTCGGCCCGCTTACATTTTTTTTCCAAATCTACGAATTTAGCTATTATCCCAGGTTTTGCAGTTTTATAGAAAACCCCTTGCACTTCATGCATATTTTAACTCACGAACTAAGCATCACATGTAAAAACTTTGTATATGAAACTTGCTTAGATTTTCATCTAGTTTAATAATATGCAATTTTCATCTATGTTTAAAATGTTTAAAATGATGTTTGTTTAAATTTTGCTCTATGAATATGCTAAAATGCTTTAATTCATAACTAAATAACCGTAACTCGGTTTGTAATAAACTTTATATGTAAATGGGGTAGAATTTTGCCTAGTTTAACATAGTGGTATCACTTTGCATGTTTAACAACTATAAAATTTGATTTAGGGCAGAACAGAACCAAACCTAATATATGCATATGGGGATTTACCGGAATTGTTGTTCGTTGCTTCCGGCCTCATTTAATCTTGACTAGATAGGTAGTTTTACTTTGCTTCACCCTCTTGCCATGCTAACAACATTTAATCTTGTTGGGTACATAAACGAGATCGAACTAAGTAACTCGAATGTGGTGTTCCGTCAATATGCATCCCGTTGCATATTGAGCTCCACTTAATTTGTAGGATTGCTTGTGCTCTTTGCCATGCCATGCCTCATTAAACCGGACATGCATCATACTTGTTTGCGCATCGTGCCATGTTGTTGTGGTGGTTGTTTACAATGTTGTTTGCTTTCTTTCCGGTGTACTTCGTCTCGGTAATCCGGTAACGTCGTGTTGTGAGGATTCGTTCGAGAACGCCTGTTTGTCTTCTTCATGGACTCGTCCTTCTTCCTTGCAGGATTTCAGGCAAGATGACCATACCCTCAAAATCATTTTTATCTTTGCTTGCTAGTTGCTCGCTCTTTTGCCATGCCTATGCTGCGATACCTACCACTTGCTTATCATGCCTTCCATATTGTTGAACCAAGCCTCTAACCCACCTTGTCCTAGCAAACCGTTGCTTGGCTATGTTACCGCTTTGCTCAGCCCCTCTTATAGCGTTGTTAGTTGCAGGTGAAGATTGAAGTTTGTTCCTTGTTGGAACATGGAGATGTTGTTCCTTGTTGGAACATGTTTACTTGTTGGGAAATCACAATATCTCTTATTTAATTAATGCATCTATATACTTGGTAAAGGGTGTAAGGCTCGGCCTTATGCCTGGTGTTTTGTTCCACTCTTGTCGCCCTAGTTTCCGTCATATCGGTGTTATGTTCCCGGATTTTGCGTTCCTCACGCGGTTGGGTGATAATGGGAACCCCTTGACAGTTTGCTTTGAATAAAACTCCTCCAGCAAGGCCCAACCTTGGTTTTACCATTCGGCACCTAGCCTTTTCTTTTCCCTTGGGAGTCGCGCTCTCGAGGGTCATCATTATTTTAACCCCCGTGGGCCAGTGCTCCTCTGAGTGTTGGTCCACCTTGTCAGCCGCCGGTGGCCACCAGGGGCAACTCTGGGCTGGCCTACCGGAAGTTAGGACAATCCGGTGTGCCCTGAGAACGAGATATGTGCAGCTCCTATCAGGATTTGTCGGCACATTCGGGTGGCTTTGCTGGTCTTGTTTTACCTTTGTAGAAATGTCTTGTAACCGGGATTCCGAGCCTGATCGGGTCTTCCCGCTAGAAGGAATATCCTTCGTTGACCGTGAGAGCTTGCGATGGGCTAAGATGGGACACCCCTGCAGGGATTTGAACTTTCGAAAGCCGTGCCCACGGTTATGGGAAGATGGGAATTTTTTAATGTCCGGTTGTAGAAACCTGAACTTGATCTTAATTACAATACATCAACTGCGTGTGTTACCGTGATGGTCTCTTCTCGGCGGGGTCTGGGAAGTGAACACGGTGTTGGAGTTATGCTTGACGTAGGTTGTTTTAGGATCACTTCTTGATCATAGTTCATCGACCATGCTTTTGCCTTCTCTTCTCGCTCTCTTTTGCGTATATGTTAGCCACCAAATATGCTAGTCGCTTGCTGCAGCTCCACCTCATACCTTTACCTTACCCATAAGCTTAAATAGTCTTGATCGCGAGGGTGTGAGATTGCTGAGTCCCCGTGACTCACAGATACTTCCAAAACCAGCTTGCAGGTGCCGATGAGTCCGTGCAGATGACGCAACCAAGCTCAAGGAGGAGCTCGATGAAGATCTTGTCCTTTGTGTTGTTTCGTTCTAGTTGATCAGTAGTGGAGCCCAGTTGGGGTCGATCGGGAATATGTGTAGCATTTGGGGTAGTCTTTTTTTAGTTTGGTTCCATAGTCAGACCTTGATTGTATCTAGTTGATGTAATGCTTTATTCATGTAATTGTGTGAAGTGGCGATTGTAAGCCAACTATGTATCTCTTTCCCTTATGTATTACATGGGTTGTGTGAAGATTACCTCACTTGCGACATTGCTTTCAATGCGGTTATGCCTCTAAGTCGTGCTTCGACACGTGGGAGATATAGCCGCATCGAGGGCATTACAAGTTCGTAATCAGAGCCTTCCCCGACCTTAGGAGCCCCCTGCTTGATCGAATAGCTGGTGTTGTTGAGTCTAGAAAAATGTTATGAGTCTTTTAGGAATTATATATATCGGAGAGTTAGGACTTCTTTTTACTCCTCAGTCCCTTCGTCGCTCTGGAAAGGCATCCTGACGTAGAGTTTTGAATTTTCTCTTCTCAAATTTCACTAATTTTTTTTAGGATCACGCGGGTATCTTGGAATCGTTCCGATAGTTTTGTGACGAGAACATTGTTCTTGGTGCCTCCTGTCATTTAGGGGTTGTGGCAGTGTCCCGGGGAGTTGAGCTCCGTGGTGTTGTCGTCACAATTTTATCGTTGCAGTTCTGGAATACCTGAGTTTAGTTTCGCCAACATCGAAAATCTCTTTTATGCAGGTGTTGGTGAGATAACCTCGACGCCACCTAGTACTGGGGCGGGAGTTTGGGAGTACTGCCATAACTCGTATAACGGATGCTTTTCGAAGGTTGAGGTAGACGATTTCCGAAGGTTTCTTGGTTATGTGTTGAAGGATGGATACAGCTGGATGTAGGATTTGCTAGTTTGGGTGAGATATTATGCTTCCCCTGTATCCCCAACACCTGATTGCATAACCCGAAAATTTCGGGAGTTTATAAGTGGGAATTCAGGTAGCTCTTAGGATATCTTTCCGACAGATGTATGATATGAAATTGGGGTTCAACGTCTAGTGGTCCGCCTATTCATGGTTGGTTTTACAGTGGTCTCGTTGTGTCTTAAAGAGTCCTTGGCTATGCCGACTCGGGGACGCTTCGTATGTCATGTGCACTGCCTTGTACATGATGGTGCTGTATGATCGAGCCCGTGCAGGCCCCACCACGAAAACTTCGGACGAAATATCTATCATATGTTTGTTTCGGCTTATTCTGCAAGCCAATCCTTTGCTTTGTTTTGAGTTGTGGTATTCGAGTTGCTTCAATGTCAAGTGTTGATTCCATACCTTCCCTAAGCGGTGTTCTCATATTCCTATGTAAATACTAATCCTTCTCGTTTATTGAGATTGTCATGTCAATTCTTTTCACTGGTGTGTTTCTCTTCAAGTGGATCCGATCATTTCAACATCCGCAAGATCAAGTATCAGTTCTTCCCAACGGTATTTGTTTCATCCGTCTCCAAGTTGCCTTTGTTTTTTTCCCACCCACCCACCCTTTTTCTTCAAGGACTAAGATTTCTTAATCAAGTATCAATTTTAGTGATGGGAAGCCTCTCCATTCTTTTCCGTCAATGTTCTTATCCGGTGTTTCTCAAGAAGATACTAACGGAGGTTCTAGTTTATCATTCTTCGTTCTTTTTCTTCTCCGGTGGATTCTAGTCAAGCCTTGTCAATCATATTCTTTTCCTTAGTTCAAATGCTTTTCCCATGCCATTGCACCTCTTAATCATCCATTTCTCACTTTTCAATTGTTCCGGAGTGCTCAAGATATCTCGAAAACTCGTGTTTCCACTCTGCATTCGTTCAAGATCTTCCGAGGATGTTCTCTCATTCAAGCCATTTAAGTCAACCGGTGTAATCTGTCTTTTCAAGCAATCATTTCAACGGTGTTTCTTTTCAGTGGGCCCTAACCCACAGGTCTTTTTCCAGAATCTTACCCGACTCTTCTCATTTTTCCCGGAGTATTCTCCAAGTTTGACGTAAGAATGACTCATCATCAGTCATATGTATTTCTCCAAGATCTTTCAAATTCTTTTCATCATTGGTTCAACTTTTCTATTCTTCTTTATTCCGGAGTGTCTCAACAATTCACGGTGGTGTTTCTCATCGTCTTTCTCATCATTTGAAGACCGAAGAAGAGTTTTACCTCCATATCTTATCCGTTCTCTCAAAGATTCGTGGTTCTAGTTCAAGGCCATCCTCTCATAATTGTTCTGATCGCGAAAATTCTTTTCCTTCCTCCGGAGCCCATCATTTCAGAAGACTTATTCATTCTCAGTTTCAGCTATTGTTCTCCAAATCTTACCAGTGCATCAGTCAAGTATTCTCTAATCAGTTCTATTCTCTCAAGTACCTTCGTTCATTTGCTAATTCTTCCCGGTGTTTCTTTATCTTCTCTTCGTTCATTTTCAATTCTTACGGTGGTTCATTCAAGATTCTTCTTACCTTGTTATCATATCAATTCATTTGCTGTTTTCAATCCTACCGGTGGATTCGTCGAAGACCTTCCCAAGTTTGCGCTATATCTATCTTAATCTTTTCTACGAGAATAAGTAGTATGTCAAATCCGTTGATTGTCATCAATTTAATTGGTGAAGGATAAGCATAATGTAATTCTTATTCTTGTTTCATCGAGTGTATTCAATTCCTGCTTTCCGGAGTGGTTCATCATATCACATTCTCGGTTCGAGATGCTTTATCTTTTCTTTTTCCGGAGTTCCAACCTCTTTCAATTATATCGCCACGGAGATCCATCTAACCATTGCAAGGTTTCACCTTGTGTTTCCAACTTCTATTTCTTTTTGTTATCCTTTTATTTATCGGAGTTTTACATGAAGGCCCTACATGGTGGTCCATAAAGGACTTAATCCATTCTCGAAGTGTTCATCGAGATTCTTCTCAGAGGAGCTCAAACATTCTTCATCTTGCAATCTGGAGTGCAATTCTTTCAAACGTATCATTCGAGGTGGTATTATGTCATTCTTGATAATTTGAGTTCATGTCTCATGATTCACATGTTGTTAAGAATGAGGTATTTTAAATCCAACAATCTCGTCATTGGAGTTATCTGGGGTTATATTTCACCTAAAGCTTTCCCTAAGGTTTGTTACTGTTATGGTGCTTATAAATGACCCAAGTTCTTCTTTTATCCTCCCGATGAAATAGTTTCCTCGTCTCCTTGTTCATATCAATCAAATTCTTTTGCCGTGAGTGGCAGGTTGTCACCTCATAATTTGAGATGTATTCCATAAGACCATATAAATCTTGTCCTCCTTTCGTTGTTGGTTTTCCAACAACTCCGTTCTAGCTTTTGTTGTAAGCGTGCTCCCTCGAGATCTTGTTTCCCTTCGGTCATCCCATTCCATTCTTACTTTTGTTCCGAAGGCTTTGTGATGTTGCTCTTTTCAGCCCATCTTTTCGTTTTGTCAGGATCGTGTTCTTTCTTGGTTTATCCAGTTAACCGGAGTGTTGTGTCCCTTTTGCTCAAGCTCTTTTCATTTTTATCAAGTCTTCATCTCTTTTCAACCGAAGTGCTACCCGAATCGGTTCTTTCTTATTCCTCTTTCTTCATAGAGTGCTTTCAACTTTGTTCTTCTCCGTTGCTTTCTTTCTTTCATTTGGTTCAACCTTTTCAAGGTTCTTTGGTTTCACTCGTTTGTCAAAGAAGCAACTTAGCCTTACCTCTTCTCTTTCCCTTTCGTTTTTTCCCTCCGGTGCCATTCTAGATCTCAGGACGAGATCCTCTCGTAGTGGTGGAGTGTTGTGACGCCCCAAGACCGGAGCTTCAGATGCCTTCCCGGGTTTCCAAGATTCGTTGTGATTTGTTTCGTCTGTTGCATTCATCTTTGCATCGTGTGCATTGCATCATCATGTTTTCAAAACTTGCATCCGTCCGGGTTTCCCCGTTCCTTTCGTTGTCCATTCTGAGCACAGACACACTTGCACGCACCCACGGCATGTCCGAAATATTATTCTATAAGTGGTCGGAAAATGTTTTCGAAATGGGTTGAAAGTTGGCGTGCGGTCTTATTATAGTGTAGATAGACCGTCTGTCAAGTTTCATCGCATTCAGAGTTCATTTGATAGCCCAACCGTTAAACTATAGCGGCATTATAGCCGGTCTAACGTCGGACGTTTTCGGTCTCCGGAAATAGTCGCCGGGGCTCTCTCTCTTCTCTTCTCTCAGCTCGAGACCGCCTATGCAGTCTACCTCTCACCGCCAGGCCCTACTTAACCTCTCTCGTCAGTCCGCGGACCTCCTCCCGTGCGTGTCCGAAATCTGTCCCGGACCCGACCCGGACAGTCGTTACCGCTGTGTGCGGATCATCCCCTAACATCTATAAAACATCTCCGTTTTGTTAATTGGACTCCCTCGACTATTTTTCTTGACCGCCCGATTTCGATCGGAGGGTCCAACCTCAATCCTATTTTCATATATATAAACCAACCACCTACCAAAACTGATCAACCCCTAACCCTAGGCCGTCCCATCCACTCCTCCCCAATCCCGAAGCCACCGCCACCCGCTCTTCCTTGTTGTTCGGGAGTTTGTCCCATCGCCGCTAGATCCCTTCTCTATCGGGATCTTCTCTCGATCCACCCAAACCGTAGCCCTCCACATCTCGATCTCTCCCTAGTCTGCACCAACCAGCGCCTCCCCTGATCCCCTTGTCCACCTCCTGCAGCCATGAATGCCTGGGGGCCCAACAGCCCGAGCACCGGCCGGCAACCGAAGCTCCATCAACTGCGACCAGGACCGACCTCTTCCTCCTTCCCGTTTCCTTCTCCTCCTCTCTCTCAACTCCCTCTCCGTCTCTGTACCAGGTACGAACAAGAGAGCACCCGACTCCATGGATGGCCTCGAGTTCTTCCCCAACGCCAGCCTTCTCAACCACCTCGCGTCACCACCGACAGTTTCCTCGCCGGAGACCCACCAGCAGGTCACCAGCATCGTGCCCCGCCATCTCCAGCCTCATGCGTTCAAGACGTAGTCACCGCTTGCCTCCTCTGCTGCCCTTGTTGCAAGCCGCTGTCTGGATTCGTTGGACCCCTGCTTCGTCAACGTCGTCACGTCGCCGACAAACTCCGGTTATCCAAGCCCGTGGCCACCGCCTTGCCTCGTCGTCGGAGTCCCTCGCCCGCGCCAACCTCCTGTCACCATCGTTCCCGGCGCCTTCGGCTCCGCCACTGACCAAATCGAGCTGCCCCAGGGTCCCTCCGTCCCCTGCTACATTCGATCCGGAGGATCCTGGCCGGAGCTGCCTGCGTTGACCCGCCCCTGCCCGAGCCTCCCCTGCATCCTGTTCGCGCCTCCCGCACTTGAGGCCCGAGCCCCTCCAGCGATGCCCGCCGCCGGAGCTCCTCCTTGCCCGCGCCTGGAGGACGCCGAGTTGTCGATGCTCCTCCCCAACCCTCTGCATCACTTGGATCCGGCTGGGTCCATGCTTCCCTGCCGCCGGTGCCGCCAACTCCCTGCATCGCCGCTGTTTTACCTATCGCTGCCGTTCTTCTTCAGAAACGAGCAGCAGTAACTCGCTCGTCTCGAGCGTTGACCGCCTTCTCTGCATCGAACCGGGCCGCCCCAACGACCGCTGCATCCTCCTGCAAGGCCCAGCGCCCGCCTCTACGTCGCCATCGCCATGGGCCGCCGGATCCACAAGCCTCTCCGCAAATGGGCCGAAGCCCATGGGTGAGGCCGCCCCCGTGCGCCCTTCTTTTTTTTCTCATGTTGGGCCAGCCTGCCAGATTCGGCCCGCTTACATTTTTTTTCCAGATCTGCGAATTAGCTATTATCCCAGGTTTTGCAGTTTTACAGAAAACCCCTTGCACTTCATGCATATTTTAACTCACGAACTAAGCATCACATGTAAAAACTTTGTATATGAAACTTGCTTAGATTTTCATCTAGTTTAATAATATGCAATTTTCATCTATGTTTAAAATGATGTTTGTTTAAACTTTGCTCTATGAATATGCTAAAATGCTTTAATTCATCACTAAATAACAGTAACTCGGTTGTAATAAACTTTATATGTAAATGGGGTAGAATTTTGCCTAGTTTAACATGGTGGCATCACTTTGCATGTTTAACAACTATAAAATTTGATTTAGGGCAGAACAGCACCAAACCTAATATATGCATATGGGGATTTACCGGAATTTTTGTTCATTGCTTCCGGCCTCATTTAAACTTGACTAGATAGGTAGTTTTACTTTGCTTCACCCTCTTGCCATGCTAACAACATTTAATCTTGTTGGGTACATAAATGAGATTGAACTAAGTAACTCGAATGTGGTGTTCCATCAATATGCATCCCGTTGCGTATTTAGCTCCACTTAATTTGTAGGATTGCATGTGCTCTTTGCCATGCCATGCCTCATTAAACCGGACATGCATCATCCTTGTTTGCGCATCGTGCCATGTTGTTGTAGTGGTTGTTTACTATGTTGTTTGCTTTCTTTCCGGTGTACTTCGTCTCGGTAATCCGGTAATGTCGTGTTGTGAGGATTCGTTCGACAACGCCCGTTTGTCTTCTTCATGGACTCGTTCTTCTTCCTTGCGGGATTTCAGGCAAGATGACCATACCCTCGAAGTCACTTCTATCTTTTCTTGCTAGTTGCTCGCTCTTTTGCCATGCCTATGCTGCGATACCTACCACTTGCTTATAATGGCTCCCATATTTTTGAACCAAGCCTCTAACCCACCTTGTCCTAGCAAACCGTTGCTTGGCTATGTTACCGCTTTTCTCAGCCCCTCTTATAGCGTTGTTAGTTGCAGGTGAAGATTGAAGTTTGTTCCTTGTTGGAACATGGAGATGTTGTTCCTTGTTGGAACATGTTTACTTGTTGGGATATCACGATATCTCTTATTTAATTAATGCATCTATATACTTGGTAAAGGGTGGAAGGCTCGGCCTTATGCCTGCTATTTTGTTCCACTCTTGCTGCCCTAGTTTCCGTCATATCGGTGTTATGTTTCCGGATATTGCGTTCCTCACGAGGTTGGGTGATAATGGGAACCCCTTGACAGTTTGCTTTGAATAAAACTCCTCCAGCAAGGCCCATCCTTGGTTTTACCATTCGGCACCTATCCTTTTCTTTTCCCTTGGGAGTCGCGCTCTCGAGGGTCATCATTATTTTAACCCCCCTGGGCCAGTGCTCCTCTGAGTGTTGGTCCACCTTGTCAGCCGCCGGTGGCCACCAGGGGCAACTCTGGGATGGCCTACCGGAAGTTTGGACAATCCGGTGTGCCCTGAGAACGAGATATGTACATCTCCTATCAGGATTTGCAGCACATTCAGGTGGCTTTGCTGGTCTTGTTTTACCATTGACGAAATGTCTTGTAACCGGGATTCCGAGCCTGATCGGGTCTTCCCGCTAGAAGGAATATCCTTCGTTAACCGTGAGAGCTTGTGATGGGCTAAGTTGGGACACCCCTGCAGGGATTTGAACTTTTGAAAGCCGTGCCCGCGGTTATGGGCAGATGGGAATTTGTTAATGTCCGGTTGTAGAAAACCTGAACTTGATCTTAATTAAAATACATCAACCGCGTGTGTTACCGTGATGGTCTCTTCTCGGCGGGGTCCGGGAAGTGAACACGGTGTTGGAGTTATGCTTGACGTAGGTTGTTTTAGGATCACTTCTTGATCATAGTTCATCAACCGTGCTTTTGCCTTCTCTTCTCGCTCTCTTTTGCGTATATGTTAGCCACCAAATATGCTAGTCGCTTGCTGCAGCTCCACCTCATACCTTTACCTTACCCATAAGCTTAAATAGTCTTGATCGCGAGGGTGTGAGATTGCTGAGTCCCCGTGACTCACAGATACTTCCAAAACCAGCTTGCAGGTGCCGATGAGTCCATGCAGATGACGCAACCAAGCTCAAGGAGGAGCTCGATGAAGATCTTGTTCTTTGTGTTGTTTCGTTCTAGTTGATCAGTAGTGGAGCCTAGTTTGGGTCGATCGGGGATCTGTGTAGCATTTGGGGTAGTCTTCTTTTATTTTGGTTCCGTAGTCGGACCTTGATTGTATCTGGTTGATGTAATGCTTTATTCATGTAATTGTGTGAAGTGGCGATTGTAAGCCAACTATGTATCTCTTTCCCTTATGTATTACATGGGTTGTATGAAGATTACCTCACTTGCGACATTGCTTTAAATGCGGTTATGCCTCTAAGTCGTGCTTCGACACGTGGGAGATATAGCCGCATCGAGGGTGTTACATCCTTGCCGTAGGCTTGGGAGGCGTCATGGAACTGCAAAACGTTGTTAAGAAACTCTTATTCTTCCAAGCCCAGGGCCCCAGGCGCGGGCGGCCATGACCTAGTGTTCTGCATTGTGGTACCCGAGGGGCATGGACTTAATAGAGGGAGGTGCGCCAGCTTGCGAGCTCGAGCGAGGGTGCCTCGCGAAGACCAGGGAAAACGCTCTCGAGTGCACCCATCCAGCCCCCTCGCGAGGCATGCGAGGGAGAGTACGGGCCAAAACATAGAACCAAATGAAGAAACAGAGGAAAAAGGCGATTGAACCAAGACGACAAGAAACACTAGAATGTGAATTTCCATTAAAGAGGGGCAAGCCAACTGTGGAAAGCAAATGAAAAGCCGCGTCCGGCACCTAGTCTAGTGTTCTCACCTACCGGAGCTAAGTGCTACCACTAGGACGTGGGAGGGAGCTCCCGATGCCCGAGGGCAGCACTCCTGAGACTCTGGGGCGTGTGCAGCCCCACTCATTATTACATGAGAGTGTCACGAGCAGAGACCTTCATAGGCACGGGGCCACGCTTCACATGCGCTGGGTCTTCATTTATGGGTAGAACTTCCGGAGGTGCTAGATGTTTCAGGCGTTCTGGATGGGGACACCGTCCTGCATCTCCAGCTGCCCGACGCTAGGCCTGGAGACGTGGGCGACCCGAAACCGGCCCTCCCACATGGGAGAGAGCTTATGCAGCCCTTACATAGAGAGCACCCGCCTTAGGACGAGGTCGCCCACCTCGAGCATCCTGGGGTGGACGATGCAGCAGTGATACCGCCATAGCGCCTACTGGTATCTTGCTGCTCGAAGTGTGGCTTCACAGTAGCGTTCCTCCCCCAGCACAAGGTCCATCTCCTGCATGGCGTCCTGCTGCAACTCATCAAACGCCAGGAGCCGTGCGGAGCGATGCTTGACCTCGTGAGGGAGAAACGCTTCTGCTTCGTAGACGAGGAAGAACGGGGTCTCGCCTGTTGGCTTGGTGGCGGTGGTGCAGATGGACCACAACCAAGACTGGAGCTTGTCGTGCCAGCCTCTGCCACAAGCCTCGAGCTTCTTCTTGAAGGTCCTGGTCTTGAGGCCTCTCAGGACTTCCGCTTTTGCGCATTCGGCTTGACCATTGCTCCCGGAGTGTGCCACCGAAGCATAGCAGATCTGCGTTCCAAGGTTAGCACAATATGTTTTGAAGAGACTGCTAGTGAACTGCGAACCGTTGTCGATGATGATGCGGTTAGGGACCCCGAACCGGCTCACGAGACCCTTGATGAACTTGACCGCGGATCCGGCCGAGATGGTGCGGACAGCTTCTACCTCCGCCCATTTGGTGAACTTGTCGATGGCGACATAGAGGTAGCGGTAGCCCCCAGGCGCTCGAGGGAATGGACCTAGGATATCCAGCCCCCAGACTGCGAATGGCCATGAGAGAGGGATGGTCTGGAGGCCCTGAGTCGGCTGATGGATCTGCTTGGTGTGGAATTGGCAAGCCTCGCAGGACTTCACCACCTCGGTCACGTCGTTGCGTGTCGTAGGCTAGTAGAACCCGCTGCGAAACGCTTTGCCAACGAGGGTTCGTGACAATGAGTGGTGCCCGCAGTCTCCGTCGTGTATGTCAGCTAGCAACTCGTTCCCTTATTCCCTGGAGATGCATCGCAGGGAAACGTCATTAGGCCGCTTCCTGTATAGCTCACCGTCCTGGATGCAGTATGCCGTAGCCTGTCCGGCCACGTGCTCCGCGTCCTCCTCTTTCTCTGGTAGCATCCCTTGCGTCAGGTATTCCTCGAACTCCTTGGTCCAGCACCCCTCCTGAGGCACGAGCGCCAGGACTAGGCGCGCTCCTGATGTTGGGCCGCAGGCCGGGGCTCCCGAGGTAGGTGCTTGGGGGAGTTCCTCCCGAGGCTGCGCCGGCCCTAAAAGCGGAGGTGCTGCCGAAGGCTGGAAGAGCAGCTCCTCGAAGACACCAGGGTCTTGGGGTTGGCGCTTGGATGCCCTTTTGGCGATGTCGTCGGCCTCCTTGTTGGTGCCACGGGGCATGTGCTACAACTCTAGGCCCAAGAACTGCTTTTCCATTTTGTGTACCTCTGCGAGGTATGCCTCCATGTGCTCGTCCCTCGGCTCGTATACCTTGTTGGAGAAGTTGACGAGGAGCTGCGAGTCGCCCCTGATGGTTGTTCGGGAATGCACTAATTTCAAAAAAAATCCTATGCACACGCAAGATCATGGTGATGTATATCAACGAGAGGGGAGATTATCGTCTATGTACCCTCGTAGACCGTAAGCGGAAGTGTTATGAAAACACGGTTGATGTAGTCGTACGTCTTCATGATCGACTGATCTAGCACCGAAGGTACGGCAGCTCCATGATCTGCACACGTTTAGCTCGGTGACGTCCCGCGAACTCACGATCCAGTAGAGCTTCGAGGGAGAGTTTCATCAGCAGGACGGTGTGATCACTACTAGGAAAAGGCCTACTAGTGGTGCACCAGTTTTGCCTACTAATGGCGCACTACTGGTGCGCCACTAGTACCACGACACTAGTATTATATACTAATGGCGCAGCACTGGTGCGCCATTAGTATCTGGTATACCAATGGCGCACCACACCGTGCGCCATTAGTATAGACCAACATGCGCCATTAGTATGCCTCCCAGGGGCCATATTTACCCATGTGCTTTGGCATACTAATGGCGCACTGTGGGGTGATGCGCCATTAGTATGAATATTAGTTTTATTTTTTTTACTTTTTTGATTTTTGCACAGGTTACAAAATATATTATTGGACAGAATATAGACAGCACCACACATCAACAGTAGATTAATCGAATACAATAGAAGATTAGTCCCCGAATACAATTAATCATATTAGTCTCAGAATTCAAAAGACAGAACAAAGATGGAACACTACAAGTCTCGAGACCGCGAGTAGCGAGTTTGACAGAAGTAATACTAATGCTAACAAGTCCTACTAATATCATCATACAGCTTCTACTCGTTATTAATAACAAGTCATACGATCATGGCTTGATAGTCATCGAACCAACCCTACTTAATTGTTCTTAGCGCGTGATCATCAGTACTAGGGAGGACCTAAATACCCTATTTAAGGTAAAATAGCATAAAACAATATAGACCCTAACTCTCCATTATGGAGAATGGAGAACATCCTGTCTCCAATTCTTGTGCTTCGCTTCCTTTTGCTTCCAAGAACCTCCTTACGACTGTCCATACATTTTTTCCATCCTTTGATTTTCATGTCCCACTTCTTTTAGAAATCTCGTATGGACAGTTGAGATTCGTAGGATGACCTGGCTGTATGTTCAAAACATTAAGACTATCATTCTGATACATCAAATGAGGCACACAATTCTCTTGGATTATCTGTTGAAAAACATAGTAATAACTTCATAGTTAGCAATGATGTACTAGTTTTAGAAGTATGCAAAAGATGCATGGATGTCGTAATAGTAAAAATCTTACCAGGGTATCTCCATGGTAGTTACCGTAGTTGAACACAAGCACTAGTGGCATGTATTGACCATAATGTTGAGGAGTTTGATTGTAGATATTGTAATTCTCAATGTCAGTACAAAATCCGACCAGATGATTTTTCTCCTTGTAAGTTGTTAATTTAGAGCCATCGGTGTAGTGGGTTTTGTCTACCATCTCCCGCACATTCTTTGAACAATAAAAATAAGCTGTCAATGGAAATAAGCTGTCAACTATTTTGAAATAAACAATATAAATTAGGTAATAACTATGTTTGAGAAACTCACATAGCGGTAGAACTGGAGGCGTATCAACAAGGACCCAAATGTCCATATTGTCTTAGTCGATGTCAGGATTACCAAGATCCATGGTGATAAGAATACCCTCATCAAAACCATACATCTTGCAAAATGCTTCCCAATTTTTGCAACCAAAATGGGTTATGCTCTCAGAATTATAGAGATTTACTTCAAAGTCCACATCGTGATGAGTCCTTAGGTGAATTTTCTTTGTTTCAGAAACTTCATGGTCTTCAAAATCCATCCTCTCCAAGACATAGCGTCTTGCATGGCATGGGATAAGCTATACTCGAATTGTAAAATATGAAAATTACACATTGAAATAGTTGAAGTCATGCTTAATTATGAAAAAAACAATTGTCGTTGTTGCGTACCATTTCAACTTCAAAGGTCTCCTCGAGCTTAATGCTGAAGCGCCGATCATCGTCCATGTGAGGCCTGTCGCATAGACCTCAATCATCGTGGCACCAGTTGCACTCCCCCGGGAGACTTTCATCGTCCAATGATGACATTTCCTACGTTCATAATTCAAAACTACATAGGATGAGTGGTCTTCCAGATTAGGGTTTATCGATGACGAGCAGCTGACATTAGTAATAACTATGAGTTGATATCACACTTCTATATCACCGATTCTATAGAAGCCAAGGTTTCATCATTTAGGGTTTGTCAACGCCGAGGCACCCTAAATGCTAAGTTAAGTTTTCATCATTTAGGGTTTATCGATGCCGAGGCACCCTAGGTTGGGCCTAATCACTTGGCAGTAATCACTTGGCTCTATTGCCACCTATGTTGGGTTTATCATCTAGGGTTTATCGATGCTAAGGAGAATTCTAAGTTGGGCCTAATCACTTGGCTCTTTTCCCACCTATGGTTTAATGCAGCAAGAATGGCGTGGCAGTTGATCCTACTTAACTAAGTACTAAGATACCCCGGCCCATGCATTAGTCGCAAGTACCCCATATGTCCTATTTTAGCAAAGTCATGCTAAAATTCACAGAAAATTTCAGCATGACCTTTGCTGAAAATAGGACATATGGAGTACCCGAATTTGCCGGAACGGAAGTTAATCGACATTCCGACAAACTCAAGGGCCTCTCGGGGTACCTGCAAATTCATCACGACACAATGGTCGGAGACAAAACCCAGCAAACTAGCAAAGTTACTGACGTGTTTACAGAAATTGTTTTTTGTAAAAGATGATCATCATCTTTGCAAGTTATTACTTGTCAAATATAGAAGAAGGGACAATTTATTTGTGACATAGTTACAAATGATGACAGAATAAAGCAACACCCTGCACTAGCCTAAAACCAAGTGAAGTTTCACCCATATAAGAACAACTTTATAAAATCAGAGAAGTTGCTAAATTTTTTGTATCCTTCATATACACTGGAGTACAATGCTTTATAATGTTCCATCATCATTATAGAAAATTGACAATTGTCCATAACAGTTAACTGAAATTTTTGCGTCATAGCTTGGGTGGGTTAAGTACTAGGAGAGTTTATAATGTGCAGTACAGGTGCAGTAACAAGCTTCTGAGTTAAGAAAAAAAAGGCTTAAGAACTCAAACATTGCAAGAACAAAATTACTCCAAGAAATTTACTCCTGCAAGCACAAAATACAATCAAGAAATCCAAGAAACACATGGTCTTGAGGATATTCTTTATGACTGATTATTTCAGTTTTACATGTAGATTTTAACCAAAAAACACATGGTCTTTTTAATAGTTTTCAGTTTGGACAGAATACTGAAAACTACAGTTTGGACAGAATTCCTAACACTTTCGTCTTCTAGTTACAAAACAAAACTGACATAATTCTAGATGCCATAACTGAATTTTTTGACAGTAGCTCAAGTGTTTGATCGTAGCTCCTAACTGAAAGACACATTAAATAAGCAAAAAAAAGGCAAACCAGCAAACACACATACACACACACATCCAAAGAGATTGGATTGCTTCATATATATGACTAAATAGATGAGTTCAAAGGGGGAGGTTTGGCTCAAACACTACCTGCACTCCAATTAACTAGATCACAATTTTAGAAAGAATTGTCACAATAATCAACATGAAGAAGTACAACCCCCACCGATACAGACCACAAATCCACACTGAAATCAATTTGCTGAGTTTTGCTAACCCTAGAACACGGGGGAAGAGGGATGTGGTACTCGCGGGAGGTAGCCTAGGGGGGAGGAGGGGAAGGGGGGAGAGGTGAGGAATCACCTGTGGGATAACGGCAAGCTGCCGTAGGAGGGCGCCGGCGTCGACGAGGCGGCAAGCGGCGGCGCGTCGAGGAGGAGGTGGCGCGTCGAGGAGGCGACACGTCGAGGAGGAGGTGGCACATCGAGGAGGAGGCGGCGCATCGAGGAGGCGCCGACGCCTTCTTGCTCAGTCTCTTGCTTCCCCGAGCCCTTCCTCGAAGACGGGGATGGGGGCAGGGCAGTAGTGGCGGCACAGTGGGTCGGGGCGGCGGCGGAGCAGCAGGTCGAGGGTTTGGGGGATTGGGGATTGGGCTCGGCCGGGGAGGAGGCGGCGCTCGGTGGAAAAGGGATAGAGGGGGGAAAGTTAGTAATGGCGCACTGTGGGAGTGGTGCGCCATTACTAGTTTTGAAAAAAAATTGAATTTTTTTTGAAAAACTTAGTAATGGCGCACATGTGGATAGTGCGCCATTACTACTTGATGCGACATTAGTATGTTTGGAAAAATGAAAAAAAATTGTTACTAGTGGCGCACCATGTATCCGGTGGGCCATTAGTGTCTTCCACACTAATGGGGCACCTGCACATGGTGCGCCACTGCTATTTTGTAGTGGCGCACCACATGCCAGGTGTGCCATTAGTATCCATTTCATCTATAGCCCTTTTCCTAGTAGTGGATCACGGTGATGATGATGCTACCGGAACAGGGCTTCGCCTAAGCACTGCTACGATATAACCAAGGTGGATTATGGTGGAGGGGGGCACCGCACACGGCTAAAAGATCAATGATCAACTTGTGTGTCCATGGGGTGTCCCCTCCCCCGTATATAAAGGAGTGGAGGGGGGGAGGGGGCCGGCCTCTCTAGGCGCGCCCAAGGGAGTCCTACTCCGACCGGGAGTAGGATTCCCCCTTCCCTTGTTTGGTTTTAGAAGAGAAGGAAGGAGAAGGAAGAAGGAAGGAAAGGGGGGCCGGTCCCCTTCCCAATTCGGCTTGTGCTTGGGGGGGTGCCCCCTTATTTGCTTCTTCTCCCTCTCTTACACTAAGGCCCAATAAGGCCCATACACCTCCCGGGGGGTACCGGTAACCTCCCGGTACTCCGGTATACTCCCGATTTCACCCGGAACCATTCCGATGACCAAACATAGGCTTCCAATATATCGATCTTTACGTCTCAACCCTTTCGATACTCCTCCTCATGTCCGTGATAAAATCCGGGACACCAAACTACCTTCGGTACATCAAAACACATAAACTCATAATACCGATCATCACCGAACATTAAGCGTGCGGACCCTACGGGTTCAAGAACTATGTAGACATGACCGAGACATGTCTCTGGTCAATAACCAAAAGAGGAACCTAGATGCTCATATTGGCTCCAACATATTCTACGAAGATCTTTATCAGTCAAACTGCATAACGGTATAGGTTGTTCCTTTGTCATCGGTATGTTACTTGCCCGAGATTCGATCGTCGGTATCTCAATACCTAGTTCAATCTCGTTACTGTCAAGTCTCTTTACTCGTTCCATAATGCTACATCCCATAACTAACTCATTAGCTGCATTGCTTGCAAGGCTTATTGTGATGTACATTATCGAGAGGGCTTAGAGATACGTCTCCAACAATCAGAGTGACAAATCCTAATCTTGATCCATGCCAACTCAACAAACACCATCGGAGACACCTGTAGAGCACCTTTATAATCACCCAGTTACGTTGTGACGTTTGGTAGCACACAAAGTGTTCCTCTGGTATTATGGAGTAGCATGATCTCATAGTCATAGGAACATGTATAGTTATGGAGAAAGCAATAGCAACAAACTAAACGATCATCGTGCTAAGCTAACGGATGGGTCAAGTCAATCACATCATTCTATAATGATGTGATCCTGTTAATCAAATGACATCTCATGTCTATGGTTAGGAAACATAACCATTATTGATTCAACGAGCTAGTCAAGTAGAGGCAAACTAGTGACACTCCGTTTGTCTATGTATTCACACATGTACTAAGTTTCCAGTTAATACAATTCTAACATGAATAATAAACATTTATCATGGTATAAGGAAATATAAATAACAACTTTATTATTGCCTCTAGGGCATATTTCCTTCAGTCTCCCACTTGCACTAGAGTCAATAATCTGGATTACATTGTAATGATTATAACACCCATGGACTCTTGGTGCACTAGAGTCAATAATCATGTTTTGCTCCTGAGAGAGGCTTAGTCAACGGGTCTGCAACATTCAGATCCATATGTACCTTACAAATCTCTATGTCTCCCTCCTTGACTTGATCGCGAATGGAATTCAAGCGTATTTTGATGTGCTTGGTTCTCTTGAGAAATATGGATTCCTTTGCCAAGGCAATTGCACCAGTATTGTCACAAAAGATTTTCATTGGACCCGATGAACTAGGTATGACACCTATATCGGATATGAACTCCTTCATCCAGACTCCTTCATTTGTTGCTTCCGAAGCAGCTATGTATTCGCTTCACACGTAGATCCCGCCACGACGCTCTGCTTGCAAATGCACCAACTAACAGCTCCACCATTTAATAAAAACATGTGTCTGTTTTGTGACTTAGAGTCATTCGGATCAGTGTCAAAGCTTGCATCGACGTAACCGTTTACGACGAGCTCTTTGTCACCTCCATATACCAGAAACATATCTTGAGTCCTTTTCAGGTATTTTAGGATGTTCTTGACCGTTGTCTAGTGATCCACTCCTGGATTACTTTGGTACCTCCCTGCTAAACTTATAGCAAGGCACACATCAGGTCTGGTACACATCATTGCACACATGATAGAGCCTATGGCTGAAGCATAGGGAACACCTTTCATTTTCTCTCTATCTTCTGCAGCGGTCAGGCATTGAGTCTGACTCAACTTCACACCTTGTAATACAGGCAAGAACCCTTTCTTTGCCTGATTCATTTTGAACTTCTTCAAAACTTTATCAAGGAATGTGCTTTGTGAAAGTCCAATTAAGCATCTTGATCCATCTCTATAGATCTTGATGCCCAATATAGAAGCAGCTTCACCAAGGTATTTCATTGAAAAATTCTTACTCAAGTAACCTTTTATGCTATTCAGAAATGCTACGGAGCTCCCACAAACTTTCTTGTAAATACAGGCTTCTCCAAAAGTCTGTATAAAACCATATGCTTTGGGCACACTATCAAAGCGTATATTCCAACTCCGAGAGGCTTGCACCAGTCCATAAATGGATCGCTGGAGCTTGCACACTTTGTTAGCACCTTTTGAATTGACAAAACCTTCTGGTTGCATCATATACAACTCTTCTTTAAGATATCCATTAAGGAATGCAGTTTTGACATCCATTTGCCAAATTTCATGATCATAAAATGCGGCAATTGTTAACATGATTTGGACGGACATAAGCATCGCTACGGGTGAGAAAGTCTCATCGTAGTCAACTCCTTGAACTTGTCTATAACCTTTTGCAACAAGTCGAGCTTTGTAGACAGTAACATGACCTTCAGCGTCAGTCTTCTTCTTGAAGATCCATTTATTCCCTATGGCCTGCCGATCATCGGGCAAGTCAACCAAAGTCCATACTTTGTTCTCATACATGGATCTGTCAGGACCCCGATTCCAAGTCACATCGATCTAGCCAGTAACACCTCATATCACTTTGCGGCCTCACACACGGTATTCCCACGGGTGTCGCCTTACCATGGCCCGAGACCGTTTGCGCCTTTTGGGCTCATGTATATGATAGTGTTGCTAGCATCCATATGATAGAGAACCCGTGCCGACACGACTAGTCGTGAACCCAAAGTGGCACTAACTTACGGGGACAAGCATACATGAATCAACATCGAGCATGTCGGTCAGCAGCGTGCGAATCCGGGATATAGCACTGGGCTAACAGGACTCCGGTCAACCAGGCTGTAGCAGGGATAGACACAGGAACGAAGTGAATCACATGCCGGCCAGTCAAGTGTTCCGGAGCAGTAGTGCTGGGCTAGCAGGACTCCGATGAAACGGGCTATAGCGGACTACTATGGCTCATGGAAGCACAAGACTACATTTCCCCATAAGAGAGGCTACCAAGGATAAACAACTTGGTTGTCAGATCCCACACATACCAAGCATTTCAATCATACACACAATATGCTCAATATGTGCAATACAACATGGCATCACAACAAGACTCTATGACTTAGAGTATTTATTCATTCGGCTCCGAAGGGCCAGATAAAAAAAACATGGGTCTCATGACCCAACATTCAGAGCATACAAGTCAAAGCACATGCAGAAGCTTAACGTGTCTGAGTACAGACTTCTACAAATGAAAAAGGCTGAGAAGCCTGACTATCTACCAGATCCCGCCGAGGGCACAATATCGTAGCTGAGGTATCAAGCTAAATGTCGAAGCCCACACGGAATTACTAGCAAGGCCGAAGTCTCTCTACAAAACATAAATTAAGCAAATGTGAGTACAAATGTACCCAGCAAGACTTACATCATAACTATCTACATATGCATCGGTATCAACAAAGGGGTGGTGGAGTTTAACTGCAGCAAGCCAGCTTTGACTCGGTGGCTATCCTGAACTACGACTGCAAGTAACTCTTTTGGGGTGGCGCACACGAGTCCGCATATTCACCATATTAATACTCCACTATGGATCCATTACCGTCTCCCTACGAGAACGCCATCCATAGCACTCACGCTTATCTTGCGCATTTTAGAGTATCCACTTTCACTTGTCTATGAACTATGCAAGGGGTCCAAGTTTCCATATCCGAGGAATCCAGCTATTCGAATAGATAGTGATAACCCTGCAGGGGTGTAATTTTTCACACACGCTCTCGCCACTTATCACCCCGTACACACGTCATGTACCTCGGCAACCTTCAAGTGGAAGCCGTGCGAGGGTGTCGGCCATGACCTAACTAACCACCCAAGTCTCTCGTCCAGGTTTATCGCCTATTCGGGTTCCATCTGCAAAGAGATCCGGCCGGGGTGTCGCTCACAGCCCCAAACGATGTGTGTAGGGTTCCCAAGCCCACCATCCGGGTGCCACTTGGTACACCGTGCCATTGTGCCTAGTCTGTCCCAAGCCCACCTGTACCGGGTGCCACTTGGTAGACTACTAACACTACCTACAAACACCAGAAACTAGTTGCAACTCCTGGACAGAGATCGAGTTGATTAATAAGCCGAGAGGGCCCGAGTTACCGGAACCCAATGTGTGGTAGTAACTATTCATGGATCACAAACACAGAACTCAGTTCCTGAGAACGGCTGCAATGAGACAACCCACCATGTACTCCTACATGGCCTCTCACCGCTACCTTTACCAAATCGTGTTCACACACTTAGCTCTTAATGGTAGGACATGTTCACCACGTTCCAATTCATTCCCGATGAATCAGACCTTACTCAACTCTAAGCAGTAGCAGGCATGACTACAAGCATGAATGAGTAGGCACATCAGGGCTGAAACAACTCCTACTCATGCTAGTGGGTTTCATCTATTTACTATGGGAATGACAGGTCATGCAGAGGAAAGGGGTTCAACTACCGCAGCATGTAACAGTTGAATCGTTTTTTTCCTAATGCAGTAAAAGAGAGCAAGAGGGATAGAGTGGGATTGTATCAGAATGAACAAAGGGGTTTTGCTTTCCTGCACTTCTGAAGATATCATTGGGTCTTCATCAGTGTCAACGATCACAGTGTCGGTACAACATCTATCAAGAGGGGACAACCACCGGCAACAGAGAAGGAACACAATCAATGCAATGCACAACATGATGCATGATAATGACATGGCAATATGTTGTTGATTGAGCTAATGCAACTAGCAACACAATTAAATGAAGTTGGTTTGAACCTAAAGTTCAAATTCAAACTCCACATGTGGTTATTTAAATACCATTCATTTGATTTGTCCTAAACAATGGCCTTAAGTTGTTCTAACATGCATTAAAATGGTACAGATGGATATATATGATTTTTCTGATAAGTTTTCATATATAATTTATTTAATTCTGAGCTACGGTTGATTTTATATGATTTTTTGAAGTTTGTAACAATTTTTGGAATTTTCTGAATAAGTTTAAATCCAGAAAATACCTTACTGCATCAGCATGATGTCAGCAGGTTAACAGACCCGGTCAGGTCAAACCTGACGCGTGTGTCCTGCATGTCGGTCTCACAGTGACTAAACCAGTTTAATTAAACGTAAACTAATAAGTTAATTAGGGGTCGGGCCCCACATGTCATTGACCCATAGGGTCAACTAGGTTAGTGCTAATTAGTGGTTAGGACTAATTAAGCTAGAGCCACGTCAGCATCGCCAGATCTACGCCGGCGATGACCAAACCGATGGCGAGAGCTCGCCGGACTCGCGTTATTGTTGGCAGTTCGTCGAGCTGCTGGCACCAAGGAGGTCCTCTCGCTCATTCGCATCCAAAGGACCGGACGGGAGGCCGCGGGGTGGCCGCAAACGACGCCGGCGACGAGGTTTAGCGGCGGCCGAGCTCGGGCTCAAGCGGGTGCGGGGTTTCAGCGCGAGCTAGAGCAAACGGCGCGGCACATTCGCTTCCCGGGGACGCAATGAGCATGTTGGTGGTGTTGGGGCAAGCGGGAGAGCACAGGAGCATCGAGCTCGTCGGCCATGGCGGCGGCCGGAGTTCGGCCAAGGCAGGGCTATGGCCTAGAGGTCAAACGTGACCAGGGAAGAAGGGGGAAACGACTCGGGGGCTCACCGCGAGTTCGTAGGGAGGGTAAGTGGGCTCGGGGACGTCCTGTCAGCGGCGAATTCGGCGATGGCGTTCGGTGGCCGAGGCGGTGAGGAAGATGACGATGGCGGCAACGCTGCAGGGCATCCGGGGCACGTTCTTTGGCTTGGAGATTCACGGTGTCGAGGCGGAGCTAGTGGACGCAGCCATGGGGCATGGGGGCGGCGGTGGACGTGGTGCTACACGTTCATGGGACGGCGGTCGGCAGCTGCGCTCGGACGCGAGCGAGGAGAGAGCGGAGAGGGGAGCCAGAGAGTGAGGGGGAAGTGAGGGGAGGCGTCGGGCGTCTCTGGGCGCGGATCAGGTCGAGGGAGGGAAGCAGGAGGTGGCCGGGAACGCACGTGCGCGTGCCACGCTTCCCCTCTGCCTACTGGCAGGAGGAAGAAGACGGCTCTGCCCTCGGTGGGCTGGGCCGCTATAGTGCCAGAACAGGTAGACCGGCCCAGGTAACTCTCTCTCTCTCTTTTATTTCTGTTTTCTATTTTTTCTCTGTTTTGATTTAGTTTTAAAACTAAACCATTTTTGTTGCTTCTGTAAATTATTGTATGGACTAGAAATATTACTCTAGAGCCCCACAATAATTTCCAAAATTATTGGACATGTATTTCTTTTATAACAGAAATAAAGCCAATTCAAATACATTATGGTTTAATTCAAAATGCCCAAATTAATTACCCTTACTGCCCTAAAATATTGGTTTGGATTTTTACCTCTTGCCAATATTTTTAGGGATTAAAGTGAACATTTCCTTGGGATCATTTGAAGAAATTTTTAACATGATCATTTTTAAAAGATTTCTGAGGCTTTGGGAATTCCCTCAATTCAATTTTCCTTTGAATTTAAACATGATGCAACAACCAAGATAGTCCAAGGCCAAGGTAAAGCTAGGGATGTGACAACTCACCCCCATTAAAGAACAATCTCGTCCCGAGATTCAAGCGTGGGTAAAAAGAAGAGGGGACTTGAACTATCACAATCTTCATGATCCAACTGCTCTTCTCGAGGATGTTGATTCATTGCTTCAAATTTGACCTTGATGTCTTTGCTTTCGGAATCTTCATTCAACTCGATGATGACAAAAAAAGATTCTACAGGAAACGATCTTCTCGAAGATCGAGCAATTCACGATCAACTCACGGGATAAGACATAGTAACTCTCTCGAGTTGAGACACAAACATACATCAAGAGGGATGGAAGAAACAGATGGCGAAGGTTCACTAGGTAGGCAACAATTCCACACTTAAGAAGGTGGTGAACGGTTGTCAACGTGGCGAGGAGTTGAGTTGCCATGATTCCCTAACAAGACATGTTGGAGGAGGTGACTCGTAGAATTATTCCTTTAAGTGGCAAAAATAATTACTTTTGATACAGAGATCATTGAAACTCTCTGTACCAGCCTAAGAAAATGCACAAACGATCGTTTGAAGGAGTTCGAAAGGATGGCATACCCAGACTAGAATGGAAGATGTGGACTACTTTGTTGAAGACAACGCAAGGGATGATTTTGCTTGCGCGTGCTCTCAAGAGCTTGAGCATTTCCATATTCAACAAGTTTTACCAATATCCATGTCAAGGATCCTGGCAACACAACATACTACCATGATGAATAATGGTGGAGGATGCAGATACAAAGAAAGATAACACTTTCTTAGGTTTCACCTTAGCGAGGCCAAGGGATCAAAATCTGGATGATCGACCGAGAGACATTTAGCACTCTGCTTCTAATGTTCTCCTTGATGTGCTAGCATAACCCATATATTGATATGGTTTGGTATCTAGGACATCAAGTAAAAGGTCGGACTTTGGGAACACAAAAATCCATAAGGAACTACTATTGGAATAAATTCTACTAGATCCTTATGGGGAAGTGGCCAACTTCTTCGAACAAGATACTACAATAACAGGTCTTCCAGTTGGGTGTGTTGGCCACATCATCCACTTTACCGGTTACCGAGAGACCAATATTATAGCTCTTGGGAAAACATCCCAACCATCACCTCTGCCTGAGATTCAGATCTGGTTGGTGTCAGGATATTCAGACTCATCGAGTCTAGAAAGAAAAATGAAAGTTTGCAACAAAAATCGACAAGATGACATTGCGAGATTCTCGAGAGATGAACTATGATAGCAAGCTCCAAAACATGAGCTGGTTCTGCTACATACCTGTGAACACGCTGTCCAAGACAAGCATAACCAAGTAGTAGTCTTATAATAAAACACTACCGAGTTCAGGTTGGGAACCATCATCAAGGATATCGTAGTCCTTACATAAGTCATTATTCTTAAGAAGGAACTTATTCGCCTCGAACAAATCAATTAGGGGCTTGGTGTGCTAGGGATACATACAGAATGAAGGTTGCAAGTCTCCAAACCACAGAATAATTCGCACATGTGCATGACTGACTTGGGACAATTCCAGAGGAAGCAAAACTAACTTTCTCAAATTCACGGTGGCAACTTTAACCAAAATGCACGTGAATCAGAGGTAGTCACTTTTTTCATCCAAACATATGCTTCATGATCGAAACATGAAGATAATGCTTATAAAGTTTCCAATACTATTTGGATGTTCAACACGAATCATGGAGAAGGTAGCAGTGTTGCTGCTGGGCTCAACAACAATTCATCCAGGTTTCCATGGAGATGGAATTCCATAATTATGTGAACAAGTGATAGCATTGGTAAGACCCAAAAGATATAATGGTGTATGCTTGAGGGATCCACCATGAGTAAGACAACATTATGAACATCGTTGGTTCTGATTTGATTTGATGATAGCCCATACTCAAATCAAGGTTTTGATACGACAATAGGTCCAACAACTGATCACAGGGACCAATCGATGAAGATATCATATATATTCAACACACACAAATATATCCCTCGAGATGAACTAAGCTGGCAAGCTTTTACCTTCCAACTCTCCAAGTTATTGTTTAGCTTAACCAACTAGCTCAGGGGGTAACCGACACAGATTCTTGGAGAATGGCTAGTTTGCAAGAAACTAACTTGATCACGAACTCCACATAGCGGTCAGGTGACAACGTGGTAATACTTCTGAGAAGATATTCGGAAAATCATGAACCACCGATATGTTAGTAAGCTCAAGAACAATCTTGCTTTTCAGAGCAAGATGATATGATCAAAAGAGCGAGGGATTGACGTAATCCTAACTCATTGATCGAAAAATGCACCAGGAAATAAAGACTAGGTAGCACAATTAGTCTTAGAATGATGATTTAAGAACCAACGCGCTAAGAATGAAATTATTGTCCTTTAACTACCAAGCAACAAGGCTTCTAGGAGTAATGATTTCACACATCATGATTCACTTGTCGGCATTCCAGTTACAATAACATGGGAACCAAGGAATGAACAATGATGGCAAGAAGTATCACTATGTCAAGAGTTCATAAGAGGTGGTGCAATTCTCATGACATTCCTGGCATCAATATGGTAACACTCTAAGGTAGAACGGAGCAAAAGCTGGATTGGCATTTTGATCTGCGAAATACAACTACTTTGACCAGTCCAAGAAATGGATGAGGTACTGGAGTTTGTTTCTCCTAGTCATTCTGAACTAGAATGGCTTGACGGACCACAAGAATGATAGGCACCGATGAACGAACGCATGCATACTCTTGACTATCAATTGATAGATGAAGGTCAGAAGACAACTAAAGAGGGACAACTCAAAGGAACATATGTTTTTCTGAGTTGTGGATGCATGGATTAGTATGCCGAACAAATTCAACATATTTCTTCCGGATAACCCATGCAGAGAGGTAGGACTGGCAGAGTCACAATTATGAATGGAGAACTCCTCAAGAGTACTCTGATTGTGATCTTTTGGTTCAAATAACTTCTGCCATATTGGCTCATGGTATTGGAAGAATGATATACCACAGACCTCGAGGACTATCACAAGGTTACAAATATCTTAAGGGAACTAGCAAATACTAACAACATGAGGTAGGGTGAATCTTGGGTTCAAAACCCAGGAGTAGAATACCTACTAACTAAATAACATCACGAGATGCTTTCAAGAATGGTGGCCAGAATTATCACACTGGGGATACAAAAGCATTGCCAAATTACTGAGTGGTTCTCGAGGACACCTAGGGTCATAATTCTAACTCCAACATACATGTCAAGGCAACGGAGTTCCTCAACACACTGATTAGTGTGCTTAATCTGGCCCAAAAATACAACGGGAACATGGAGGAAAGATTTGCAAGTGCATCAGAATATTTAGAAACCTGGGATGACTCGGACAGCATAACGGCTATAAATGCTCGAAATGATTTGAGACATCCTGCAAAAATGGTGGCATAACCACTCAACATCACAATATCAAGGTTCTGAGGCCAGCTATGAACATATGGAAGTAGTAGGAACTGAACTGATGCTTGAACTCAACAATCCTAGGCAACTACGGTTTAGTAACACGTCATCCTGAGAGATAGAAGAGAAGCCTAGTTCCTAATCCCTATAGAAAAGAAGAGGTTGACTCAGATCAGAAGGGCATAAGGTAAAGGAGTAAAAAGAGCCTTACGTTCCTTTCCACAATCAATTCCCTTATATAACTAAAGCATTTCTAGACTCAACTTCGACCAGTATGGCTTGGTAATCCTACAGGCAGTCAGGCTCTGATACCGAAGCAGTCAGGACCCCGATTCCAAGTCACATCGATCTAGCCGGTAACACCTCATATCACTTTGCGGCCTCATGCACGGTATTCCCACAGGTGTCGCCTTACCATGGCCCGAGACCATTTGCGCCTTTTGGCTCACGTATATGATAGTGCCGCTAGCATCCATATGACAGAGAACCCAGGCCGACACGACTAGTCGTGAACCCAAAGTGGCACTAACTTACGGGGACAGGCATACATGAATCAACATCGAGCATGTCGGCCAGCAGCGTGTGAATCCGGGCTGTAGAACTGGGCTAACAGGACTCCGGTGAACCGGGCTGTAGCAGGCTAGGCAGGACTTCGGATGTCACCGCGTGACATTTCCCCAAAGGGACAGACACAGGTACGAAGTGAATCACATGCCGGCCAGTCAAGTATTCTGGAGCAGTAGCGCTGGGCTAGCAGGACTCCGGTGAACCAGGCTGTAGCGGACTACTATGGCTCATGGAAGCACAATACTACATTTCCCCATAAGAGAGTCTACCAAGGATAAACAACTAGGTTGTCGGATCCCACACATACCAAGCATTTCAATCATACACATAATATGCTCGATATGTGCAATACAACATGGCATCACAACAAGACTCTATGACTCAGAGTATTTATTCATTAGGCTCCGAAGGGCCAGATAAAACAAACATGGGTCTCATGACCCAACAATCAGAGCATACAAGTCAAAGCACATGCGGAAGCTTAACATGTCTGAGTACAGACTTCTACAAATGAAAAAGGCTGAGAAGCCTGATTATCTACCAGATCCTGCCGAGGGCACAAGATTGTAGCTGAGGTATCAAGGTAAGTGCCGAAGTCCACACGGAACTACTAGCGAGACTGAAGTCTCTCTGCAAAACATAAATTAAGCAAACGTGAGTACAAATGTACCCAGCAAGACTTACATCAGAACTATCTACATATGCATCGGTATCAACAAAGGGGTGGTGGAGTTTAACTGCAGCAAGCTAGCTTTGACTTGGTGGCTATCCTGAACTACGACTGCAAGTAACTCTTTTGGGGTGGCGCACACGAGTCTGCATATTCACCATATCAATAATCCACTATGGATCCGCTCCTGTCTCCCTACAAGAACGCCATCCATAGCACTCACGCTTATCTTGCGCATATTAGAGTATCTACTTTCACATGTCTATGAACTATGCAAGGGGTCCAAATTTCCATATCCGAGGAATCCGGCTATTCGAATAGATAGTGATAACCCTGCAGGGGTGTACTTCTTCACACACACTCTCGCCACTTATCGCCCTGTACACGTCATGTACCTCGGCAACCTTGAAGCGCAAGCCGGGCGAGGGTGTCGGCCACGACCTGACTAACCACCCAAGTCTCTCCTCCAGGTTTATCGCCTATTCAGGTTCCATCCGAAAGGAGATCCGGCCGGGGTGTCGCTCACGGCCCCAAACGATGTGTGCAGGGTTCCCAAGCCCACCATCCGGGTGCCACTTGGTACACCGTGCCACTATGCCTAGTCTGTCCCAAGCCCACCTGTACCGGGTGCCACTTGGTAGACTACTAACACTACCTACAAACACCAGAAACTAGTTGCAACTCCTGGACAGAGATCGACTTGATTAATAAGCCGAGAGGGCCCGAGTTACCGGAACCCAATGTGTGGTAGTAACTGTTCATGGATCACAAACACAGAACTCAGTTCCTGAGAACGGCTGCAATGAGACAACCCACCATGTACTCCTACATGGCCTCTCACCGCTACCTTTACCAAATCAAGTTCACACACTTAGCTCTCAATGGTAGGACATGTTCACCACGTTCCAATTAATTCCCGATGAATCAGACCTGACTCAACTCTAAGCAGTAGCAGGCATGACAACAAGCATGAATGAGTAGGCACATCAGGGCTGAAACAACTCCTACTCATGCTAGTGGGTTTCATCTATTTACTGTGGCAATGACAGGTCATGCAGAGGAAAGGGGTTCAACTACCGCAGCATGTAACAGTTGAATCGTTGTTGTCCTAATGCAGTAAAAGAGAGCAAGAGCGAGAGAGTGGGATTGTATCAGAATGAACAAGGGGGTTTTGCTTGCCTGGCACTTCTGAAGATATCATTGGGTCTTCATTAGTGTCAATGATCACAGCGTCGGTACAACGTCTATCGAGAGGGGACAACCACCGGCAACAGAGAAAGAACACACTCAATGCAATGCACAACATGATGCATGATAATGACATGGCAATATGTTGTTGATTGAGCTAATGCAACTAGCAACACAATTAAATGAAGTTGGTTTGAACCCAAAGTTCAAATTCAAACTCCACATGTGGTTATTTAAATACCTTTCATTTGATTTGTCCTAAACAGTGGCCTTAAGTTCTTCTAACATGCATGATAATGGTACGGATGGATAGATTGGATTTTTCTGATAAATTTTCATATATAATTTATTTAATTCTGAGCTACGGTTGGTTTTATATGATTTTTTGAAGTTTTAACAATTTCTGGAATTTTCTGAATAAGTTTAAATCCATAAAATTCTTTACTATGTCAGCATGATGTCAGCAGGTCAACAGACCCAGTCAGGTCAAACCTCACGCGTGGGTCCTGCATGTCGGTCTCACAGTGACTAAATCAGTTTAATTAAACGTAAACTAATAAGTTAATTAGGGGTCGGGCCCCACATGTCATTGACCCATAGGGTCAATTAGGTTAGTGCTAATTAGTGGTTAGGCCTAATTAATCTAGAGCCACGTCAGCTTCGCCGGATCTACACTGGCGATGACCAAACCGATGGCGAGAGCTCGCCGGACTTGCGTTAGGCACGGCAGTTCGTCGCGCTCCTGGCACCAGGGAGGTCCTCTCGCTCGTCCGCGTCCAAAGGACCGGACGGGAGGCCGCGGGGTGGCCGGAAACAATGCCGGCGACGAGGTTTAGCGGCGGCCGAGCTCGGGCTCAAGCGGGTGCGGGGTTTCAGCGCGAGCTAGAGCAAACGGCGTGGCGCGTTCGCTTCCCGAGGACGCAATGAGCATGTTGGTAGTGCTGGGGCGAGAGGGAGAGCGCAGGAGCATCGAGCTCGTCGGCCATGGCGGCGGCCGGAGTTTTGCCAAGGCAGGGCTATGGCCTAGAGGTCAAACGCGACCAGGGAAGAAGGGGGAAACGACTCGGGGGCTCACCGCGAGTTCGTAGGGAGGGTAAGTGGGCTCGGGGACGTCCTGTCAGCGGCGAATTCGGCGACGGCGTTCGGTGGCCGAGGCGGTGAGGAAGATGACGATGGCGGCGACGCTGCAGGGTATCTGGGGCACGTTCTTTGGCTTGGAGAATCACAGCGTCGAGGCGGAGCTAGTGGATGCAGCCACAGGGCATGGGGGCGGCGGTGGATGCAGTGCTACACGTTCACGGGATGGCGGTCGGCAGCTGCGCTCGGACGCGAGCGAGGAGAGAGCAGAGGGGAGGAGCCAGAGAGTGAGGGGGAAGTGAGGGGAGGCGTCGTGCGTCTCCGGGCGCGGATCAGGTCGAGGGAGGCAAGCAGGAGGTGGCCGAGAACGCGCGCGCGCACCACGCTTCCCCTCTGCCTACTGGCAGGAGGAAGAAGACGGCTCTGCCCTCGGTGGGCTGGGCCGCTACAGTGCCAGAACAGGTAGGCCGGCCCAGGTAACTCTCTCTCTCTCTCTTTTATTTCTGTTTTCTATTTTTTTCTCTATTTTGATTTTAGTTTTAAAACTAAACCATTTTTGTTGCTTGTGTAAATTATTGTATGGTCTAGAGATATTACTCTAGAGCCCCACAATAATTTCCAAAATTATTGGACATGTATTTCTTTTATAACAGAAATAAAGCCAATTCAAATACATTATGGTTTAATTCAAAATGCCCAAATTAATTACCCTTAATGCCCTAAAATATTGGTTTGGATTTTTGCCTCTTGCCAATATTTTCAGGCACTAAACTGAACATTTCCTTGGGCTCATTTGAAGAAATTTTTAATTTGCTCATTTTTAAAAGATTTCTGAGGCTGTGGGAATTCCCACAAATCAATTTTCCTTTGAATTTAAACATGATGCAACAACTAAGATAGTCCAAGGCCAAGGTAAAGCTAGGGATGTGACAGGATCCCATCTCAGATTTCATGGCTTCAAGCCATTTTGCGGAGTCTGGGCTCATCATCGCTTCCTCATAGTTCATAGGTTCATCATGGTCAAGTAACATGACTTCCAGAACAGGATTACCGTACCACACTGGTGCGGATCTCACTCTGGTTGACCTACGAGGTTCGGTAGTAACATGATCAGAAGTTTCATGATCATCATCATTAGCTTATTCACTTACTGGTGTAGGAATCACAGGAACTGATTTCAGTGATGAACTACTTTCCCATAAGGGAGAAGGTACAATTACCTCGTCAAGTTATACTTTCCTCCCACTCACTTCTTTCGAAAGAAACTCCTTCTCTAGAAAGGATGCATTCTTAGCAACGAATATCTTACCTTCGGATCTGTGATAGAAGGTGTACCCAATAGTCTCCTCTGGGTATCGGATGAAGACACATTTCTTCGATTTGGGTTCGAGCTTATCAGGATGAAGCTTTTTCACATAAGCATCGCAGCCCCAAACTTTAAGAAATGACAACTTGGGTTTCTTGCCAAACCACAGTTCATAAGGTGTCGTCTCGACAGATTTAGATGGTTCCCTGTTTAACGTGAATGCAGCTGTCTCTAAAGCGTAACCCCAAAACGATAATGGTAAATCAGTGAGAGACATCATAGATCGCACCATATGAGCTGCGAAACTATTCCGCAGTGTTTCAAATGAAGTCCAAACTCATAACCCAAATATTCGCCTCCACGATTAGATCATAGAAACTTGATTTTCTTGTTATGATGATTTTCCACTTCACTCTGAAATTCTTTGAACTTTTCAGATATTTCAGACTTATGTTTCATCTGTGAAGTAGATATACCCATATCTACTTAAATCATCTGTGAAGGTGAGAAAATAACGATATCCACCGCGAGCTTCAGTGTTCATTGGACCACATACATCAGTATGTATGATTTCCAATAACTTTGTTGCTCGCTCCATTATTCCGGAGAACGGAGTTTTAGTCATCTCGCCGATGAGGCATGGTTCGCAAGTACCAAGTGATTCATAATAAAGTGATTCCAGAAGTCCATCAGAATGGAGTTTCTTCATGCGCTTTACACCAATATGACCTAGACAGCAGTGCCACAAATAAGTGGCACTATCAGTATCAACTCTGCATCTTTTGGCTTCAATACTATGAACATGTGTATCACTACTATCAAGATCTAGTAAAAATAGACCACTCATCAGGGGTGCATGACCATAAAATATAGTACTCATATAAATAGAACAACCATTATTCTCTGATTTAAATGAATCACCGTCTCGCATCAAAAAAGATCTAGATATAATGTTCATGCTCAACGCTGGCACCAAATAACAATTATTTAGGTCTAATACTAATCCCGAAGGTAGATGTAGAGGTAGCGTGTCGACGGCGATTATATCGACTTTGGAAGCATTTCCCACGCGCATCGTCACCTCACCCTTAGCCAATCTTCCCTTAATCCGTAGCCCCTGTTTTGAGTTGCAAATGTTAGTGTCAGGACCCCGATCCTAAGTCACACTGATCTAGCATGTAACACATCATATCACTTTGCGGCCTCACGCACGGTCTTCCCACGGGTGCCACCTTACCTGGCCCAGGACCGTTTGCGCCTTTTGGCTCACGTATATGATAGTGTCTCTAGCATCCATATGACAAAGAACCCGGGCCAACATGACTAGTCATAAACCCAAAATGGCACTAACTTACATGGACAGGCATATGTGACCGAGCAACGAACGTGTCAGTCATCAGTGAGTGAATCCAGGCTGTAGCAGCTGGGCTAACAGGACTCCGGAGACAGCGCGTGACATTTCCCCGAAGGGACAAACACCAGAGCGAAGGACACATGCCGGCCAGCCTAAGTGTTCCGGAGCAGTAGCAAGCTACCATGGCTCACTGGAAGCAGTAGGAGACATTTCCCGGCAAGAGAGGCTACCAAGGATAAACAACTAGGTTGTCGGATCCCACACATACCAAGCATTTCAAATCATACACACAATATGCTCGATATGTGCAATACAACATGGCATCACAACATAATTCTATGACTCAAAGTATTTATTCAATAGGCTCCGAGGAGCGAGATATTACAAACAAGGGTCTCATGACCCAACATTCAGAGCATACAAGTCAAAGCACATGAGGAAGCTTAACATGTATGAGTACAGACATCTACAAATGAAAAAGGCTGAGAAGCCTTACTATGTACCATGTCCTGCCGTGGGCACAAGATCATAGCTGAGGTATCAAGCTAAACATCAAAGTCCACACGGAACTACTAGCGAGACTGAAGTCTCTCCGCAAAAACATAAATTAATCAAACGTGAGTACAAATATACCAAGCAAGACTTACATCAGAACTAACTACATATGCTTCATTATCAATAAAGGGGGGTGGTGGACTTTAACTGCAGCAAGCCAATATTGACTCAGTGGCTATCCTCTACTATGGTTGCAGGTAACTCTTTTGAGGTGGCGCACACGAGTCCACATATTCACCAATCGATACACCACTATGGATCCGCTCCCGTCTCCCTACGAGAACGCCATCCATAGCACTCACGCTTATCTTGCGCATTTTAGAGTATCCACTTTCACTTGCCTATGAACTGTAAAGGCAACCCAGAAGTCCATGACTATGGACGCGACTATTCGAATATATCATGTTAACCCTGCAGGGGTGTACTTCTTCACACACGCTCTACCCACTTACCACCATGTACACATCATGTGTCTCAGCAACCTTCAAGCGGAAGCCTGGCGAGGGAGTCAACCACGACCTAACTAACCACACAAGTCTCTAGTCCGGGTTTATCGCCTATTCGGGTTCCATCCGCGAGGAGATCCGGCCGGGGTTTCTCTCACAGCCCCAAGCGATGTGTACAGGGTTCCGCGACACCAAACGGGCGCCCGACATACTCGGCCACGGTGTATCTACCGCATCATAGCCCACCCCTAGGGTCAGCGCTACGCATGGCCTCCAACACATATCCTACAAACACCAGAAACTCTTTGCAACTCCTGGACAGAGATAGAGGCGATTAAAAAGCCGAGAGGGGTCGAGTTACCAGAACCCAATGTGTGGTAGTAACTGTTCATGGATCGCAAACGCATAACTCAGTTCCTAAGGACGGCTTCAATGAAACAACCCACCATGTACTCCTACATGGCCTCGCATCGATACCTTTACCAAGTCATGTTCACACCCTTAGCTCTCAACAGTAGGACATGTTCACACACCTCCAATTCATCACCGATGAATCAGACCTGACTCAACTCTAAGCAGTAGCAGGCATGAAAAACAAGCATGAATGAGTAGGCACATCAGGGCTGAAACAACTCCTACTCATGCTAGTGGGTTTCATCTATTTACTGTGGCAATGAAAGGTCATGCAGAGGAAAGGTGGTTCAACTACCGCAACATGTAACAATTGAATTGTTGTTGTCCTATGCAGAGAAAGAGAGCAGAAGTGAGAGAGTGGGACTGTATCGGAATGAACAAGGGGGTTTTGTTTGCCTGGCACTTCTAAAGATAGTATAGCTCTTCATCGGTGTCATCGAACTAATCATCGGAACCACATCTACTTAGAGGGGACAAATACCGGCAAACAAGGAAGCACACAATCAATGCAATGCAACAATATGATGCATGAATGTGACATGGCAAGATGCTATGGATTGTGTTAATGCAACTAGCAACAAGATAAGTGAAGCTCATTTGAATCACGGATTCAAATGCAATTACAAACATAAGCATTTAAAATACCCTTTATGTGTTTTCACTTATACAATAGGTATACGTTGGTTTTTCATGCATGAAAATGGTACAAACGGATAGATAATATTTTTTTGATAATTTTTCATATATAACTTATTTCATTTGGAGTTACGGTTTAATTTCTATGATTTTTAGAAGTTTAGGGTATTATCGGAAAATAAATAAATCATTTAGATTTATTTAAATTTCAGAAAAGGCTTTGTAACGTTAGAGTGACATCATCACTACGTCAGCAAGTCAAAGGCGCCAGCCCCGGTGAAACCTGGCCATTTGGGCCCACTAGTCAGTAACTCAATGCTGCCAAGGGTCACAAACAGGCGGGGTCGGGTCAACGGACACGTCAGCACAGTCAACCCTGACGCGTGGGTCCTGCTGGGTTATAAACTAATCAAACAGAAAATAAACCCGGTGTTAATTAGGCGTGGGGCCCAGCTGACTGTGTCACTGGAGGGTTTAATTAGTGGGTCATTAGCCACTAATGATGCCCACGTCAGCAGCTAAACGCCGACGCTAAGCACAAAACAGCAGCGCTCGCCGGTAGGGCAATTCTGGCCATGAGAGCTCGCGCTCTTGGGCTCTACGGAACCAACGTGACGAGGCTCTTTGGATGGTGATCTTATCTGGTCGTGGGGATGTGTAACACCCCGGATATGACTTTCCCAATTTGTACTCCAACTCTTGCCGTTTCCGGCGTTAAGTTATTTTATTTTCTCGGGTTCGGGTTTTTGTCTCCGTGTGTTGTTGTCGTTGTCATGCATCTCATATCATGTCATTATGTGCATTGCATTTGCATACGTGTTCATCTCATGCATTCGAGCATTTTTCCCATTGTCCGTTTTGCATTCCGGCGCTTCGTTCTCCTCCGGTGGTCATTTCTACCTTTCTTTCGTGTGTGGGGTTCAAACATTTCCGGATTGGACCGAGACTTTCCAAGCGGCCTTGGGTTACCACCGGTAGACCGCCTTTCAAGTTTCATATCATTTGGACTTCGTTTGATACTCCAACGGTTAACCGAGGGACCGAAAAGGCCTCGTGTGTGTTGCAGCCCAACACCCCTGCAATTTGGCCCAAAACCCACCTAAACCTGCTCCATCATCTAGAGCGTTCGATCACGATCGCGTGGCCGAAAACCGCACTCCATTTGGAGCCTCCTAGCTCCTTCTATGTATAAATAGGCCTTCCCCGTCCAAACTTTCGGATCTCTCCACCCCTAACCCTAAAAAAACAGCTCCTCCGTGCACCGGACGTGTCCGGCCCGCGCCGGACAACATCCGCCGCCGACCGCAGCCAACCAGGAGGTGCCACGTGTCCCTCCGGCCTCCTCCCGCCGCCGGCCCGTCGGGCCCAAGGCCGGCCCCCTCCGTCCCGCGCCCGGGCCTCGCCTCCTCCTCCCGAGCGCCTCGCCGCGCCGCCCCTTGCCTCACCGGCCGGCGCCGCCACGCCCGTACC
>NC_057803.1:205518914-205523599 GCF_018294505.1 Triticum aestivum | reverse complement strand
GATCCTCGTCGCCCGCGCCTCCCCTCCGGCCGGATCCGTTGCACCGGCCCCTCTCCGGCGTCCCCGCGGCAAGTACCAACTCCGGCAAGCTCCAAGCCCCTCCGGCCATCCTCGAAGTCTGTGCATGAACAGTAACTCCGGCGAGATCTGGATCTAGATCTAAGATCTATCTCGGTTGACTTTTTGCCCGAAACCCTAGCTCATATGCTCTTGTTCATCGCATCGTAACTTTACATCAGTAGCTCCGATTTGGGCATATAGCGTATCAAAATGTTCATCTCAGAGAGTACATCATTTCATTCCAATGCATCATTTTCATTTGAGTTCATCTTGATGCCCGAAATGCTATTAGAAGAGGGCTACTTGAGATATTTGTCAGATCTGCTACTCCTTTTAGATATTTGTCATTTTTGCCATGATTATTGTGTGCATGTTATGACCATGAGCTCTACATATGTTTTGTTAAGGGTTTTGCCATCTTTCCAGAGGTGCAATCCATGTATTTTTGTGATGTGTGTGGTGACTAGCACAAGCTTGCAAAATGGTGCACTTGTTAATGCTGATTTCAGGGACATAGAAATTCCACTAAGTCCTTGACATGTTTATCTCATGTTGCCATATGTTCTTGTTGTTTCCTAGTGATCCGTGCCCCTTTTGAGGATGATCAGTAAGGATGTTTTGTTAATCTTGTACTGCTCTATCCATCCATGTATTTGTTTGCAGTTATGGAGCACCCTAGCTTGAGTCAATCGAGCTCTACTTTTGCTACTTCATGAATCAGGGCAGATTGTCTACTTATTAGCGATTTTGCCGATGATGTTGTAGTTGATCTGTGCATGCTATGCTATTGTACTTGCCATGTCTAGCTTGCATTTTGTGTATTCTTGATGGGTGTATGCTTACCTTATCAGGACTTGCTCCGTAGTGAGTGCATCGAGCTCGTAAACATGCCTACTTGATATCTGTTTTCAGCATGTTCCAGTTTTCACTAAGTCTGAAAACTAATTATGCTTTTGCTATGTTCACATGCTTGCAATTATATTTTCTGATCCCTTTTGGCTCAAGGTCTCTAAGGGACTTTTGTTAAGCTCTTTGAGTAGCTCCATTCCATGCTTTACTTTGCCATGTTCAGGTCCTGTAGCATGTAGATTTGTTGCTCCGAAGAGTGCTACCTGATCTGAAATTCCAGACAAGTGTTAATTTCACTAAGTCTGAAATCTGTTTGCCATATGCACTTTTTCCATGCTTGTTTGAACATGTTAATGGATGAATTGGCCGTAGCTCAGTGATAGACTTTTGTTAAGCATCTTGAGTACATCCCTGCCATGTATTTTGGTGTCATGTTTGGATGTTGTAAAATGTTCATCTCATTGCATTTAGATGGCTACTTGCTGTAAATCGCAGACCGGTGTCATTTGTTTTGCTTGCCATTTCCAAACCGTAACTCCGATTCTGGCATTCTTTATATCGTTTTCAAGCGATTTCATCTCATATTTCCAGTGGCACACTTGGATTTCCAAGTTGAGTCCAGGTCCATGCATCCCTTGTCAAATCTTGCATATGCATCCCACATCGCATTCCGCATAGCATATCATCTTTGCATCATATTGTTTGAGCTTTGCACGTGGTTGATTGTGTCCTTGTTGCTTGTTTGCCTTGTTTGGGTAGAGCCGGGAGACGAGTTTGCTAACGAGGAGCCCGTTGAGTTCGCTTTCGAGGATCCAGTCAACTCTGACAACTTTGCAGGCAAGATGATCATACCCTCGAAATCACTACTATCTTTGCTTTGCTAGATGCTCGCTCTTTTGCTGTGCTAATGCTACGATGCCTACCACTTGCTTTCAAGCCTCCCAAATTGCCATGTCAGACCTCTAACCCTCCATGTCCTATGCAAACCGTTGATTGGCTATGTTACCGCTTTGCTCAGCCTCTCTTATAGCGTTGCTAGTTGCAGGTGAAGATTGGAGGCCGTTCCTTGTTGGAACATTTATTTACTTGTTGGGATATCATTATTTTATCTTGTTATCCTAATGCATCTATACACTTGGTAAAGGGTGGAAGGCTCGGCCTCTCGCCTAGTGTTTTGTTCCACTCTTGCCGCCCTAGTTTCCGTCATATAGGTGTTATGTTCCCGGATTTTGCGTTCCTTACGCGGTTGGGTTATAATGGGAACCCCTTGATAGTTCGCCTTGATTAAAGCTTTTCCAGCAATGCCCAACCTTGGTTTTACCATTTGCCACCTACCCTCTTTTTCCCTTGGGTTTCTGGAGCCCGAGGGTCATCTTATTTAAACCCTCCCGGGCCAGTGCTCCTCTGAGTGTTGGTCCGAACCGAGTAGACTGCGGGGCTACCTCGGGGCAACTTGAGGGATGGTTTTACTCGTAGGATGTCTCATCTGAGTGTGCCCTGAGAATGAGATATGTGCAGCTCCTATCGGGATTTGTCGGCACATTCAGGCGGTGTTGCTGGTCTTGTTTTAACCTGTCGAAGTGTCTTGAAGAACCGAGGTACCGAGTTTGATCGGAACGTCTCGGGAGGAGGTCTATTCCTTCGTTGACCGTGAGAGATTGTCATGGGCTAAGTTGGGACTCCCCTGCAGGGTTTTGAACTTTCGAGAGCCGTGCCCACGGTTATGGGTAGATGGGAATTTGTTAATGTTCGGTTGTAGATAACTTGAACCTTAACTTAATTAAAATGAATCAACCGTGTGAGTTACCGTGATGGCCTCATCTCGGCGGAGTCCGGGAAGTGGACACGGTGTTGGAGTAATGTTTGCGCAGGTTGCTCTCTAGTTTCTCGCTCGCGTTTTGCCTCCTCTTCTCGCTCTCTTTTGCGAACAGGATAGCCACCATATATGCTAGTCGCTTGCCGCAGCTTCACATATTTTACCTTGCCTTACCTATAATCTTAAATAGTCTTGATCACGAGGGTGCATGATTGATGAGTCCCTGTGGCTCACAGATTACTATTACACCAGATGCAGGGCCTGATGATTCCACTCTAGGTGACGCGCTCGAGCTCAAGTGGGAGTTCGACGAGGACTCTCAACGATACTATGTCTCTTTTCCTGATGATCAGTAGTGGTGCCCTGTTGGGGGTGATCGGGACCGTGTCACACGTTGGGTTATATTTTATTTTGGCGCCGTAGTCGGGCCATGAGTGTTTGGAGGATGTAATGTTATTTATGTACCTTGATTGACGTGGAGAGTCTAAGCCAACTATGTTATCTCCCCTCTTATTAATTATATTACATGGGATGTTGTAAAGATCACCTTACTTGCGACATATGCCTTCAATGCGATTATGCCTCTAAGTCGTGCCTCGACACGTGGGAGATATAGTCGCATCGAGGGCGTTACAGGATGCCGGAGCAGTCGACGGCGTCGAGGTTTGGCTGAGGCCGGAGTTCGGATGTCGATGAAACCGATGACGCAGCACGGGGGGAAGCAACAGTTAGTACCTACATGTTCTACACGTGCTCACAAGGCCAACGGGCGTATGCACGGGACCAGTTGGTCACTGGAGCCTCATCGGCGACGAGCTCGGGCGACGGCGCATTCGGGTGTAGGCGACGTGGTGGCTATGGCGTGCAAACGAGGCAAGGGAGAGGGGTGTTCGGGACAGGAGCTCATGGTGAGCACGCTAGGCGGGTCGACGAGCTCGGGGAAGCACCGGAGCGAGCGGAGCGGTAGGGGGATCTCCAGCGGTAGGCGATGATGACGTTGAAGATGGCGACGCTGTGCGGCGTCCGGCGGTGCATGTGTCCTGGAGGCCTAGACGATGGAGGCGGAGCTCCTGGGTGTGTAGGGGGGCTAGGTAGTGGTTGTGCCCGCGGCGAACGGAGTTGGTGGCGATGGTGGCGCTCGGGCACGAGGTGCAGAGCAAGAGAGAGGAGGGGATGAGGACGAGGGTGTAACACCCCGGATGTAACTTTCCCAATTTGTACTCCAACTCTTGCCGTTTCCGGAGTTAAGTTATATTTATTTCCTCGGGTTCGGGTCTTTGTCTCCGTGTGTTGTTATCATTGTCATGCATCTCATATCATGTCATCATGTGCATTGCATTTGCAAACGTGTTCCTCTCATGCTTTCGAGCATTTTCCCCGTCGTCCGTTTTGCATTCCGGTGCTTCGTTCTCCTCCGGTGGTCAATTCTAGATTTCTTTCGTGTGTGGGGATTAAACATTTCCGTATTGGACCGAGACTTGCCAAGCGGCCTTGGTTTACTACCGGTAGACTGTCTGTCAAGTTTCGTCTCATTTGGACTTCGTTTGATACTCCAACGATTAACCGAGGGACCGAAAAGGCCTCGTGTGTGTTGCAGCCCTACACCCCTCCAATTTGGGCCAAAACCCACCTAACTCGGCTCCATCATCTAAAGCGTTCGATCACGATCGCGTGGCCAAAAACCGCACCTCATTTGGACTCTCCTAGCTCCCTCTATGCCTATTTAAATACCCCTTCGAATTCGGATCTTCCTCTCCCCCGAAACCCTAATTTTCCCCTCGCGCGCCCGGACACGTCCGGCTGTCGCCGGACAAAGTCGTTGTCGCCCGCCCGCTCCTATCAGGCGCCGCCACGTGGCACAGCAGCCGCCACCGTCGCTCCTGCCCGGGAGGCCCAGCCGGGGCCCCCGAGGCCCATCTCCTCCGCGCCGCCGCCCGATCCCGCCGAGTCACCCGCCGCC